>NC_066562.1:5957600-5960100 GCF_024679095.1 Eriocheir sinensis
AGAGGAAGGGAGGGAGGAAGGGAGGGAGGAAGGAAGGGAGCATGAAGGAAGGGGAGGAAAGACATAGAGATTGGGAAGGGAGAAGAGGAGGAAGGAGAGGGAGGGAAAAAGGATAAATATAAGGGGAAAGGAGGAGGAAGGAAGGAAGGAAGGAAGGAAGGAACAGCAAAGATGAAGGGGAAGGGAGGAAAGAAAAGAGAAGGGAAGAGGGAAGGAAAGGGAGGGAGAGGATGGGGAGACAAAGGGAGGGAGAGAAGGAGGGAGGTAAGGAAGAAGGAAGGCCAAGGTGGAGAGAATTCGCAGTAAGAAGAAAAAAAAAAGAAAAAAAAAAGAGCAAGGTAAGGGAGGAGAAAGGGAGGTGGAGGGAAGGACGGAGAGAGAGAGAGAGAGAGAGAGAGAGAGAGAGAGAGAGAGAGAGAGAGAGAGAGAGAGAGAGAGAGAGAGAGAGAGAGAGAAAGGAAGGAGGAAAAAGTTAAAAATGCAGGAAGAGAAAAAAGGAACGAAAGAAGGAAAAAGAAGGAAGGGGAAGGAAGGAAGGAAGGAAATGAAGGAAAATGGGAAGAAAAGGATAAACACGAAGAAAATGTACAAAAAAAAAATCAAAATAAAATGTAAAAAATAAGGAAAGGAAATAAAAGAAAGGAAAGAAAAGGAAAGGGTAAGGAAAGGAAGGGAAACTGAGCAAAGGGAAGAAGGAAGGAGGGAGAGAGATAATGTGAGAGGAAGAAGAGGGGAAGAAGAGGAAGAGAGAAATGGGAGGGGAAGATAAAAGTGAGAGGAGGAAACAAACAAAAAAGAAGAGGAAAAGTTGAAAAAGGGGAAGAAAGAGGGAGAAAGATAAGGAAGGGGAAGAAGAGGGAAGGAGATAAACAAATAAGAAAAGAGAAGAAGAGGGGAAGGGAGGAAAAGGGAGGAGGGGAAAAGCTAAGGAAGGGGAAGAAAGAGGGAGGAAGATGAGGAAGGGGAAGAGGAGGGAAGGAGATAAACAAATAAGCAAAGAGAAGAAGAGGGGAAGGGAGGAAAAGGGAGGAGGGGAAAATCTAAGGAAGGGGAAGAAAGAGGGAGAAAGATAAGGAAGGGGAAGAAGAGGGAAGGAGATAAACAAATAAGTGAAGAGAAGAAGAGGGGAAGGGAGGAAAAGGGAGGAGGGGAAAAGCTAAGGAAGGGGAAGAAATAGGGAGAAAGATGAAGAAGGGGAAGAAGAGGGGAGAAGATAAACAAACAAAAAAAGAAGAGGGGAAGGGAGGAAAAGGGAAGAGGGGAAAAGCTAAGAAAAGGGGAAGAAAGAGGAGGAAGGGGAAGAAGAGGGAAGGAGATAAACAAACAAGAAAAAGAAGAGGGGAAGGGAGGAAAAGGGAGGAGGGGAAGAGTTAAGAAAGGGGAAGGAAGGGGAAGAAGAGGGAAGGGGATAAACAAAAAAAAGAAGAGAAGAGGGGAGGAAAGGGGAAGGGAGGAGGGGAAAAGCTAAGAAAAGGGGAAGAAAGAGGGACAAAGACAAGGGAGGGGAAGAAGAGGGAAGGGAATAAAAAAAAAAAGAGAAGAGGGGAAGGGAGGGGAAGGGAAGAGGGGAAGAGTTAAGTGAGGGGAAGGAAGAGGTCAGGTCAGGCACGTGTCCCTCTAATCCCCAGAGGTGGAGGAAGAGCAGGGATGGAGTATGAGGGACGTCAGGAGGAGGAGGAAGAGGAGGAGGAGGAGGAGGAGGGGGTAAAAGGAACACACAGAGGGGATAGGCCTTGAGGGGACAAAGAAAGGAGGAGGAGGAGGAGGAGGAACAAGAAGACGAAGAGAAAGAAGGTGAAGGAGAAAAAGAATTACAAGATAGTGAAGAAAAAATAAAAGAAAAATAATAATAATAATAAGAAGAAGAAAAAGAGCAAATAAAACAACAAGAGGAAACATGAAACAAACAAACAAACACACACACAAACAAAGACACACACAAACAACAACAAAAAAACAAGAGAAATAAATAAAGAAGAAGCAGAAGAAAAAAATGAGATAAAGGAAGAAAGAAAGAAAAGGAAGGAAAAGGAAAGGAGAGGCTGAAGGACCCGGGGGAGAGAGAACCACTGGGGACTCACACAGGGGAGGGAGGTGGGGGGGGGGCATAAAACAAGGGGGGGAGGGGGAGGAGCTGCAGACACAAGAAGAAAGGAAGGAAGAACGAGGAAAATAAGAAAAGCGAATGAGGGAACTGAAGGAAATGAAGAAGAAAATAAGGAATAAGGAAGAGGAGGAGGAATGGAAAAGAATGGAGGAGGAAAGTGGAGGAAAGGAAGACAGGGAAAGAAGGAAAACAAGGAAGAGAACAGCGAATGAGGGAACTGAAGAAAATGAGGAAGAAAATAAGGAATAAGGAGGAAAGGAAAAGAACGAAGAGGGAGGAAAGTGAAGGAAGACAGGGAAAAGAAGGAAAACAAGGAAGAAAACAAAGACGAAGAAGAGGAAAGGAAGAAGGAAGAAAGCAGTGATGAAAACCTGAGGGAAAAAAGGGAAAAAA
>NC_066562.1:5965100-6115175 GCF_024679095.1 Eriocheir sinensis
AACAGAAAGCATGTATACCTAAGCTTAAAACACTCCTCCCTGCATGGAAGAGGAGGAGGAAGAGGAGAGGAGGAAACATGTAAGAGTAGGCAACAGAAAGCACACGTAGTCTCATACCAAATCTACCTGCATTGGGATATCATCTATTCGCCACGCACTTCCATGGCCTTCAAATCACACTAAATCATTCGCTACACGTGCGCCAGGGAACGATAAGGCCACACCTGTCGCAAGTGTTTTTTTCTTATTTTTACAGCTAAAGAAACAGCTCAAGGGCAACAAAAAAAAATGTAAAAAAAAAAGAGCCCGCTAATCGCTGTTCCCACAAAGATAAAAGTAAAGAGCAGCCAAAAGAGAGGTCAATTTCGGGAGGAGAGGTGTCTTGATACAACGGTTAATGCTATTTTGTATGTGTTGAGTTTCCGCACTAGCTAGAATTGCAGGAAACTTGTTGGGGTGGCGGATAACTCACTCCAATGAACCCTACACTTGAGATGTCACTGCTCACTCCGTTCGAGATAAAACTTCTCCTGATGTAATAGATGCAATAGTGTAACGGTTAATGGTATCTTTTGTTAGTTGACCGTTTTCACACTTGCTAGTTTTGCAGGATACTTGTTGGGGTGGCGGATAATTCACTCCGTTCAAGATAAAACTTCTCCTGATGTAATAGATGCAATAGTGTAACGGTTAATGGTATCTTTTGTTAGTTGACCGTTTTCCCACTTGCTAGTTTTGCAGGATACTTGTTGGGGTGGCGGATAACTCACTCCGTTCAAGATAAAACTACTCCTAATGTAATAGAGGGAATAGTGTAACGGTTAATGGTATCTTTTGTGAGTTGACCGTTTCCACACTGGCTAGAAATGCAGGAGGCTTGTTGAGGTGGCGGATAACTCACTCCGTTCAAGATAAAACTACTCCTAATGTAATAGAGGGAATAGTGTAACGGTTAATGGTATCTTGTATGAGTTGACCGTTTCCACACTGGCTAGAAATGCAGGAGGCTTGTTGGGGTGGCGGATAACTCACTCCGTTCAAGATAAAACTAATTCTGATGTAATAGATGAAATAGTGTAACAGTTAATGGTATCTTTTGTGAGTTGACCGTTTCCGCACTAGCTAGAAAGGCAGGAAGCTTGCTGTGGTGGCGGATAACTCACTCCGTTCAAGATAAAACTAATTCTGATGTAATAGATGCAATAGTGTAACAGTTAATGGTATCTTTTGTGAGTTGACCGTTTCCGCACTAGCTAGAAAGGCAGGAAGCTTGTTGTGGTGGCGGATAACTCACTCCGTTCAAGATAAAACTCCTCCTAATGTAATAGATGGAATAGAGTTACGGTTAATGGTTTCTTGTATGAGTTGAGCGTTTTCCCACTTGCTAGTTTTGCAGGATACTTGTTGGGGTGACCGATGACTCTTCGAAATAGAACTCCTAATGCTTGTACATGAAATGATTGACCGTTTAGCTAGATCTTGTGTTTGTTAGGAGGTCAGGAAGAAAAAGATTATTAAGAAGAGTAAGAAGAAAAAGAAAAGGAGAAGAAAAAGCAAAACAAAATATGAAACGTAGTGAAAGGAAGAGACGGAGGAGAAGAAGAAAGAAGAAAATGAGGAGGAAGAGAGAAGAGAAGGAGTTAAAAAAAGAGTAGAAGAAAGGAGAAAAGGAGGGGAAGAAGAAGAACAGGAGTAGAAGAAAGAAGAGGAGTTAAAATAGAAAGAAGAGAAGGAAAAGTAGAAGAAAAAAGGAACAGGAAAAGAAAGATCAAAAGGAAGAGGGAAAAAAAGAAGAAGAAGAAAAATAAGAAGAAGAGGAGGAGGAGGAGAAGGAGAAGGAGAGGAAAGAGTAAGAGACCACCACCACTACCATCACCACCACCACAACCACCACCACCACCACCACCACAACCACCACTACCATCACCACCACCACAACCACCACCACCACCACCTGCACATTCAGCGTTCCCGCCTCTACCTGTAATTAGTGAGTCATTACAGGTATTAATGCAACGCTGTCAGGTGAAGATTGCAATTACTCTCCTGTAGCCCCGAGATTATGGTATTACGGAGGAGGAGGAGGAGGAGGAGGAGGAGGAGGAGGAGGAAAAGAAAATTGAACACACAAGAAATTAGGGAAAAGGGGAAGAAAAGGAAGAAGAAGAAAAGAAGTGGAAAGTAACAAAAAAAAAAAAGACTAGAAAGATTACGAAGAGAAGAAGAAGAAGAAGAAAATAAACAGAAGAGAGATGGTGAAACTAATTGCAACTCTCAATTAAATGACTCACACACACACACACACACACACACACACACACACACACACACACACACACACACACACACACACCCCTGGTCATCTCCCCCTACCCCCTTCCTTCCTCTTCCTCCTCCTCCTCCCCCTTTTCTCCCCTCCTCCTTTCCCTTCCTTCCTTCCCTCCTCTTCTTCCTCCTCCTCCTCCCCCCCTCGATATAACAAGTTTTAAAGCAAGGCAATTTTACTGAAGGCGAATTTGTGTGATTTGATGACTAAGAAAAAAATATGATAAATAAATAAACGAAGAAAAAGAAGAAGAAGATAGACAAAAAAAACAGGAAGACAAAAGAAAAATATAGAAAAACGATAAGGAAAAAATGAAAAGAATGAGGAAAAGAAAAGAAAAAAAGATATTACAAGAAAAGAGGAAACAACTAATTAGGAACAAACGAACAACAGCAACAACAACAAATATAATAATAATAATAATAATAATAATAATAATAATAATAATAATAATAATAATAATAATAATAATAACATCAACCTCATTTTTCTAACCTCTTCCCTTCCCCCTTCTTCCTCTTCCTCTTCCTCGTCCCAAGATAAGAATAAAGAAGGAAGGGCAAAGAGGGAGGAAAGGAAGGAAGGAAGGAAGGAAGGAAGGAAGGAAGAAAAGAAGGAAGGAGGGAAATAAAGTAGAGAAAAATGCTACCCTCCTATTTTTCTTCTTCCTCCTCCTCCTCCTCCTCCTCTTCTCCCCTTGACCTTCCTATCTTCTTCTCTTCATACATACAAGTTACCTCCCTCCTCCTCCTCCTCCTCCTCTCCCTATTCTCCTCCCCTTGACCTTCCCATTTTCTTCTCTTCATCCATACAAGTTACGCTCCTCCTCCTCCTCCTCCTCTTCTCCCTATTCTCCTCCCCTTGACCTTCCCATTTTCTTCTCTTCACCCATACAAGTTACCTCCCCCCTCCTCCTCCTCCTCCTCTGAGTGGGCCAAGGTGTGTGCCGACATTTCACACACACACACACGTTTTGGGTACACACACACACACACACACACACACACACACACACACACACACACACACACACACACCATTAGTCCGACCTTCAAACCATACACATATACATAGACATACATGCATACATACATATACGTACATGTGTGTGTGTGTGTATATTCAAATTACCTGCCTCATAAAAGTCACAGGTGTACACAGATATGCAAGATGCCGTAAAAGTCTTTCAAAAGCACACACACACACACACACACACACACACGAGAAACTTGGAGAAAACCGCAATTCTCCGGAATGTGTGTGTGTGTGTGTGTGTGTGTGTGTGTGTGTGTGTGTGTGTGTGTGTGTGTGTGTGTGTGTGTGTGTGTGTGTGTGTGTGTGTGTGTGTGTGTGTGTGTGTGTGTGTGTGTGTGTGTGTGTGTGTGTGTGTGTGTGTGTGTGTGTGTGTGTGTGTGTGTGTGTGTGTGTGTGTCTTAGGAACCTCAAAAGAACCCCCCCCCCTCCCCCCTTCCTATCAACCCCCTCTTTATTCCTCTCGACTACTTCCTTCCTCTTCCCCTTCCTTCCTTCCTTCCTTCCTCTTCCCCCTCCCTTCCCATCTTCCTATCACTCCCTCTTTATCCATTCCCTGCACCCCTTCCTTCCTTTCTTCCTTCATCCTTCCCTTCCTCTTCCCCCTCCCTTCCCATCTTCCAATCACCCCCCTCTATATCCATTCCCTGCACCCCTTCCTTCCTTCCCCTTCCTCCTTCCCTTACATGTTGTGCAAGAGGAAAGAGACCTCGGGGTCACCATCAGCAGTGACTTGAAACAAACAAAACACTGCAAGTCCGCCTGTAAGAAAGCCAATACAATGCTTGGGTTCACATCGAGGAACTTCGAATACAAGACGCCGGGAGTTATGTTATCCTTGTATAATTCGCTGGTAAGGCCCCACCTGGAATACGCCGTGCAATTCTGGTCTCCAAATTACAGGAAAGACATTGAATTACTTGAGAGAGTACAGCGCCGCGCCACGAAGATGATACCATCACTGAGGACGAAGCCCTATGAAGAACGACTCGAGCGACTCAACCTCTTCACGTTGGAAAAGAGACGCCTGCGGGGAGACATGATGCAAGTCTTTAAGTACCTGAACAAGCTCAGCAACGTTGATCACTCCAAACTCTTCACGCTACAAACCAACCTGAGAACAAGAAACAACGGAAAAACAATTCAAGCAAAGCGATGCAATACCGACATCGGCAGGAGTTATTTCTCAAATAGAGTTGTTCGCCACTGGAACAGCCTTCCTGCAGAAGTGGTTAGCGCAGAGACCATCAACTCCTTCAAGAAACGCATTGATCGCCACTTTGCTGCATCGGGAGTGAACTGAACGTACCCAAGAGTAGGTACACAAGTGCTTTAATCCTTCCCTGCAAGCCACTCCTATGGCAAACGGATTGATTGAATCACTGAACGCAGGCAGCCTTGTAATGAGCCAACAGGCTTTCTGCTGCCTGCTTGTCCATGTTTCCAGGTTTCTTCTAAATAACCAACACCATCCCCCTCTACTACTTCCTCCTCCTCCTCCTCCTATCACACACATAACCAGTCTATTTCATAACCTTCTCTTCTCTACTTCCTTTCCTCCTTTCCTCCATTCTTTCCTTTCCTTTATCTATTTTCCTTCTTCTCTTCTTTATCTTCTTCCTCTTTTCACTATTTTGTTCTTGTTAATTCATTGTTTTGTTTTTTTTATTTTGCTCTGTTTTTTTGGTCTTTCTCTCTCTCTCTCTCTCTCTCATCATATCCCTCCTTCGTTAATTTCCTTCTCTTCATAATAAAAAAGAAGAAGAAGAATGCGGTTTAATCGAGAGAGAGAGAGGGAAAGAGAGAGCGAGAGAGCGAGAGAGAGAGAGAGGGAAAGAGAGAGCGAGAGCGAGAGAGAGAGAGAGAGAGAGAGAGAGAGAGAGAGAGAGAGAGATGAACAGGTGTGCCATAATTATGTCTTTCACCTGTATGACCTTGCGGAGGAGGAGGAGGAGGAGGAGGAGGAGGGAAGGAAGTAGAGGAAAAGAAATCTAAACATGTCAACAAGCCAAATGAGAGAGAGAGAGAGAGAGAGAGAGAGAGAGAGAGAGAGAGAGAGAGAGAGAGAGAGAGAGAGAGAGAGAGAGAGAGAGAGAGAGAGAGAGAGAGAGAGAGAGAGAGAGAGAGAGTAGGAAAAGAATTAAGTGTGAAAGGTCAGGCTGAGAAGAAAAAATAACAAGAAAAGGAAAAGAAGAAAAAGGAGGAGGAAGAAAGAAGAAAATGGAAAGAGAAAAAGAGAAACAGAGAGAGAGAGAGAGAGAGAGAGAGAGAGAGAGAGAGAGAGAGAGAGAGAGAGAGAGAGAGAGAGAGAGAGAGAGAGAGAGCAACGAGTACAAATCTAATCTTTACATAACCAAACATAACCTCAAATACCGACGTGATAACACATATTAAAGGGCAAACCAACTATAATATTATGTTAGAGGAGGAGGAGGAGGAGGAGGAGGAGGAGGAGGAAGAGGGTATTGACACGGAGGAGACAAAAGAGGAGGAAAAACATAAAGAAATTGGATCAGCAGGGAAAGGAGGAGGAGGAGAAGGAAGAGGCGAAGGAGGAGAAACGAGGAAAACAAAAGTAGAAAGAGGAGGAGGAGGAAGAGGAGGAGGAGGAGGAAGAGGTTATTGACACGGAGGAGACGAAAGAGGAGGAAGAATATAAAGAAATGTGATCAGGAGGGAAAGGAGGAGGAGGAGGCGAAGGAAGAGAAACGAGGAAAACAAAAGTAGAAAGAGGAGGAGGAGGAAGAGGAGGAAGGGAAAGAAAAGGAAGAGGAGGATAGAACAGAAGGAAATAAACATGAAGAAAAGAATGTAGTAGTAGTAGTAGTAGCAGTAGTAGTAGTAGTAGTAATAGTAATAGTAGTAGTAGTAGTAGTAGTAGTAGTAGTAGTAGTAGTAGTAGTAGTAGTAGTAGTAGTAGTAGTAGTAGTAGTAGTAGTAGTAGTAGTAGTAGTAGTAGTAGTAGTAGTTAGAATATAATAAATAGATAAATAAATAGCCACACCTACCTTTTTTTTCCTTTATTTTTATTTTCTTTATTTTTTTGTTGTTGTTTTCTAAGTCTAAGTCTTGTTGTTGTTGTTGTTGTTGTTGTTGTTGTTGTTTTGATTAAATATTTTCCTTGACCTTTTTTTTCCTGTTCATTTTTTTCCTTCTTTTCTCTTTATTTTTCTGCCCTTCGTAAATGTAGGAAAAAATGTCAAGCCGTGAAATGCCAAAATAATAATAATAATAATAATAATAATAATAATAATAATAATAAGAAGAAGAAGAAGAAGAAGAAGAAGAAGAAGAAGAAGAAGAAGGAAGGAAAAATTGAGCGAGGAAGATTTCTCTCTCTCTCTCTCTCTCTCTCTCTCTCTCTCTCTCTCTCTCTCTCTCTCTCTCTTCCTCCTTCCCTTCCCTCCCTCTCTCTCCCTCTTCAATTTTTACCTCCGCTCTCCTCCTTCCCTCTTCCCTCCATTCCTCCCCCTTTTCTCTCTCTCTCTTTTCCTATAATTTCACACCTTATAACTACATGAAGGTCAAAACTCTCTCTCTCTCTCTCTCTCTCTCTCTCTCTCTCTCTCTCTCTCGCCAGGTCATATTTCCTTCCTTATTATTCTTTTTTGTCTTCCTTTTGTGACGTAACTGATATTAATTCCTCTTCCTCCTCCTCCTCCACTTTCTCTTCTCCTTCACCCGCATTTTCCTTCATTTTCATCTCCGTTTTCTCATCATCATCTTTCTCTTCTTCTTTCCTCCTCTCCTCTTCCTCCTCCTCTTCTCTATCTGCATTTCATTAATATTCCTTACTGTTTACTCTACATTATCACCTTTCCTTCTTCTTCTTCTTCTTCTTCTTCTTCTTCTTCTTCCTCCTCCTCGTTACCCCCATAACTGCGCTGCGTCGTGGATTGAGTCGCAGGTGAGGAAGAGGAGGAGGAGGGGAGGAGGAGAAGCAGGAGGAGGAGGAGGAGGAGGAGGAGAGACGTGAACCAAAAGAACCTATGGAGTCTGCAATAGGCTGGTAGGTCTATACAAGGCAGCTCCCGTGAACCTAACCCCACCTAACCTCACTATCCATGACCTTATCTAATCTTCTCTTGAATGTGTCTATGGTATTGGCACCCACAACATGACCACCAAGCCTGTATTGAACATAAGGAATCTACAAGAGGCCGGTAGGTCTATACAAGGCAGCTCCCGTGAACCTAACCCCACCTAACCTCACTATCCATGACCTTATCTAATCTTCTCTTGAATGTGTCTATAGTATTGGCACTCACAACATGACCACCAAGCCTGTATTGAACATAAGGAATCTACAAGAGGCCGGTAGGTCTATACAAGGCAGCTCCCGTGAACCTAACCCCACCTAACTTAACTATCCATGACCTTATCTAATCTTCTCTTGAATGTGTCTATCGTACTGGCACTCACAACATGACTACCAAGCCTGTATTGAACATAAGGAATCTACAAGAGGCCGGTAGGTCTATACAAGGCAGCTCCCGTGAACCTAACCCCACCTAACTTAACTATCCATGACCTTATCTAATCTTCTCTTGAATGTATCTATAGTATTGGCACTCACAACATGACCACCAAGCCTGTATTGAACATAAGGAATCTACAAGAGGCCGGTAGGTCTATACAAGGCAGCTCCCGTGAACCTAACCCCACCTAACCTCACTATCCATGACCTTATCTAATCTTCTCTTGAATGTGTCTATAGTATTGGCACTCACAACATGACCACCAAGCCTGTATTGAATATAACATAAGGAGTCTACAAGAGGCCGGTAGGTCTATACAAGGCGGCTGCTGTGAGCCCAACCCCACCTAACCTCACTATCCATGACCTTATCTAATCTTCTCTTGAATGTGTCTATGGTATTGGCACTCACAACATGACCACCAAGCCTGTATTGAACATAAGGAATCTACAAGAGGCCGGTAGGTCTATACAAGGCAGCTCCCGTGAACCTAACCCCACCTAACCTCACACCCCATGACCTTATCTAATCTTCTCTTGAATGTGTCTATGGTATTGGCACTCACAACATGACCACCAAGCCTGTATTGAACATAAGGAGTCTACAAGAGGCTGGTAGGTCTATACAAGCCTAACCTAACCTCACTCCCCATGACTCTATGTAATCTCTTGAATGTGTCTATAGTATTGGCACTCACAACATGACCACCAAGCCTGTATTGAATATAACATAAGGAGTCTACAAGAGGCTGGTAGGTCTATACAAGGCGCCTGCTGTGAACCTAACCACACCTAACTTCACTATCCATGGCTGTATTTAATCGTTTATTGACGGGACGGTCGTTGAGATGCCATGTACTTATTTGACACTTACGCCGGTTATACTTATTAAGACACTTTCGCTTCTCACATCAACTATTTCTAAAGGTCAAAGAGGGGATCGATCGGGTTCTGATGAGTGTAGTTTTAGGTTCTTGGTACAGAAGAAGGGTCAAACTACCACCAGGGTCATAATACTACTACTGGAAATACCCACAACTCCTATAAAAGCCTTGTCAAATATGTGTTTTTAGGTTCATGGTGCAGAAGAAGGGTCAAACTACCACCAGGGTCATAAAACTACTTCTAGAAATGCCCACAACTCTTACGATACCCTTGTCAACTATGTGTTTTTAAGTTCATGGTACAGAAGAAGGGTCAAACTACCACCAGGGTCATAAAACTACTTCTAGAAACGCCCGAAACTCGTACGAAAGCCTTGTCAAATATGTGTTTTTAGGTTCATGGTACAGAAGAAGGGTCAAACTACCACCAGGGTCATAAAACTACTCCTGGAAATGCCCACAACTCGTACGAAAGCCTTGTCAAATATGTGTTTTTAGGTTCATGGTACAGAAGGATCAAACTACAACCAGGGTCGCAAAACTACTACTGGAAACGCCCGAAACTCCTACGAAAGCCTTGCCAAATATGTGTTTTTAGGTTCATGGTACAGAAGAAGGGTCAAACTACCACCAGGGTCATAAAGCTAATTCTAGAAACGCCCGAAACTCGTACGAAAGCCTTGTCAAATATGTTTTTTTTAGGTTCATGGTACAGAAGAAGGGTAAAACTACCACCAGAGTCATAAAACTACTTCTAGAAACGCCCGAAACTTGTACGAAAGCCTTGTCAAATATGTGTTTTTAGGTTCATGGTACAGAAGGATCAAACTACAACCAGGGTCGCAAAACTACTATTGGAAACGCCCGAAACTCGTACGAAAGCCTTGTCAAATATGTTTTTTTTAGGTTCATGGTACAGAAGAAGGGTCAAACTACCACCAGGGTCATAAAACTACTTCTAGAAACGCCCCAAACTCCTACGAAAGCCTTGTCAAATATGTGAACTTGTGCGCCGAGATGTTTAAAAATACGACCCTTATATTAAAATGTCGAAGGCGAGACTGATACACAGAAAGCAGGTACTCGGTAAATATTGTCATATACCTAAACAGAAAAAGTTGGAAAGTTTCGTTTAGTCGGCGCAACATCTGTGGTCATATGCCGGAGAGAGACAGAAGGGGAAGGAATTATAGGAGAAGGGAACAGATGCCAGGAGACGGGACACAACCCCCGATTAATACCTGGTACCTATTCACTGGGCGTAGCGTATAAATAGAAGTTTTAAAATGTCCAATTCTGCTTGATTTAGCAGTGAAGGGAAAAAAATATGGAAAGGAGAGAGAGAGAGAGAGAGAGAGAGAGAGAGAGAGAGAGAGAGAGAGAGAGAGAGAGAGAGAGAGAGAAGAGGGAGGAAAGGAGGTAAGAGGGAGGGAGAAAAGGGGAGGTAAAAAATGAAGAGGGAGAAAGAGGGAGGGAAGGGAAGGAGGAAGAGAGAAAGACATGGAGAGAAAAAGTGAAGAGAGAGAGAGAGAGAGAGAGAGAGAGAGAGAGAGAGAGAGAGAGAGAGAGAGCAGTACATAAATAACCTGAGAATGATTTTAATGAACGAATGTTTCCAATTAGCCAAATATTGTCTCGTTTACTAATACAGGAAACAACAGGAATGATCAACTACATTTTTTTTAATTAACAATAGGATCACTTATTGTACTGAAGTGTAATTGTTGCCAGTCCCGGAGAAACACAGGTACTTTACGACAATGGGAAGAATAGTTCAAGCTTCCTAGGCCTAAAGACGTGGGATTTGCGAGCTTTTGTTTTTCATTATTTTCTTTTCTTTTTTCCTTCTACTGTTTCCTTTACTGTAAAAAAAAAAATAAAAAAAAAAATAAAAAAAAAAAAAAAAGTTCCTGATGACGCGCGCTAGCTGGCAACTCTGAATAATAAGAATAAAAATAAGAATTAAAAAAAAAAATGGGAGGAACGAGGAGATATGAAAGAGAAGAGAAGGGACAGAGGAGGGAAGGAAGGAAGGAAGGAGAGGAGGGAGGTAAAGGGTACACACAGACAGACACGGACAGAGAAAGTACTAAAACTGAGGAGGGAAATATGCAACATTCTCCCTCCTGCCAAATCTCTCTCTCTCTCTCTCTCTCTCTCTCTCTCTCTGTATCCCGTTTTCTCACTCTGTATTTTTTTTCTCTTCCTTCTCCCCTTTTACCCATACGACACACACACACACACACACACACACACACACACACACACACACACACACACACAAAACAATGGCCTTCTCTTATTATTTTTATTTTTTTCACCTTAACGCTTTCTACTTTTCACACATGGAGGACACAAGTAGTAGTAGTAGTAGTAGTAGTAGTAGTAGTAGTAGTAGTAGTAATGGGGATGGTGTTGGTGGCGGTAGTGGTGTTAGTGGTGGTAGTAGTAGTAGTAGTAGTAGTATAAAAGACAAAGACTGACTGACTGACTGACTGACTGACTGACTGATTGACTGACTGACTGACTGACTGACTGACTGATATCTTGTGGGAAACTAACTTCCGGATACACTTACTTGACTGACCTACTGACTGGCTGATCGAGTGACTGACTGACTGACGTAAGTAGGAGGAGTGTGAGATAAGTGAAGTGACTGGTGATTGAAAACATTTCTCTCTCTCTCTCTCTCTCTCTCTCTCTCTCTCTCTCTCTCTCTCACACACACACACACACACACACACAGGCTGTCACTGGTTTGAGCTAGGGTCTAATTTAAACACACACACACACACACACACACACACTCTCACACACACACACACACACACACACGAACGTAGCCTTGAAATAAAAAATAATCAAAATCACTCATAGATACAGAAGAAGAAGAAGAAGAAGAAGAAGAAGAAGAAGAAGAAGAAGAAGAAGAAGAAGAAGAAGAAGAAGAAATGAAAAATAAAAAAATATAAATAATGTGCGTGAGAGAGAGAGAGAGAGAGAGAGAGAGAGAGAGAGAGAGAGAGAGAGAGAGAGAGAGAGAGAGAGAGAGAGAAGGAAAGCGAGATTAGATTAGGTTAGGATACAACGCGTCTATATACCATCAATCTGTGTTTAATCAGTTGGTCCAATAGGTCCAGCCTCTCTCAGTCTGGTTTAGGGAAGAACACATTTGGTATCATCTGGTTGAGGTAGGTTAGTGGAGGTCCCAGAGTTCAGGCCTTGACCAGTGGATCTAACGAGGCAGCCTTCCTCCACCGGCACGCCCACCTGATAACAAACCCGCCAGTCACCCAAACACTGCAGACATCGGGGCAGTTCGACACTCCAACACATGGGGTCGTGCTACAAGACATTGCCGCCCAGGAACACATAATTGACAAGGCTTTCGTAGGAGTTGTGGGCATTTCCAGGGGTAGTTTTATGACCCTCCTTGGATTCTTTTTAGGAGCAGCGAGTAGCGGGCTTTTTTGTATTATTGTTCCCTTTTTCGTGCCCTTGAGCTGTTTCCTTTGTTGGAAAAAAAGAAAAAAAGTTTGTGGTGGAAACATTGCTCGGAAAATACAGAAACGTAGACTGTTTGTGGTGGTAACATTGCTCGTAAAATACTTAAAGGTAAACAGCTTGTGGTTAAACTAGGGTGACCAGACGTCCCCGGTTTCCGGGGACAGTCCCCGTTTTCAGTGACCTGTCCCCGGCTATTGCTGTCCCCGGAAGTGTCCCCGGTTTTCACCAAGGAGACTATAGAAAGGTATATAGCCTCTTTGGTTTTCACTGTGACTGAAAGATCCGAAAACAAACACGAAAATGTTGACCAAACTATAAGTATAGTTGCGCACTGTACAGTGTACAGTGTATATAACGAACGAAATGATAAACAGCTTTGCACGGCATAATTTGCGAGATTGCCTTCCAAGAACATAAAAATTGTTAATCAATTGAATTTTTGTTCAATTCCTTTGCAATTTAGGATAAATAGGGTGAGATAAACTTTTGAATGCTGCTTTATGAATGGTAAGGGCAGTGTCCCGTTTTAGTGTTTCAATGACAAAAACACTACATGTTTTGAAGGTTTTTACGCCTCTGAACCGAAAATGTCCCCGAATTTTGTTTGATATCTGGTCACCTTAGGTTAAAACCATTGCTCCGTGTCCTGCCCGGCTCTCTTACCACCAAACCTTTATTAACATCACACTTATGACAGCCCTTCATACATTTATAAGCTTCGATCAAGTCTCCTCACACCCTTCATACATTTATAAGCTTCGATCAAGTCTCCTCACACCCTTCATACATTTATAAGCTTCAATCAAGTCTCCTCACACCCTTCATACATTTATAAGCTTCAATCAAGTCTCCTCACACGCTTCATACATTTATAAGCTTCAAGCAAGTCTCCTCACACCCTTCATACATTTATAAGCTTCAATCAAGTCTCCTCACACGCTTCATACATTTATAAGCTTCGATCAAGTCTCCTCACACGCTTCATACATTTATAAGCTTCGATCAAGTCTCCTCACACCCTTCATACATTTATAAGCTTCAGTCAAGTCTCCTCACACGCTTCATACATTTATAAGCTTCGATCAAGTCTCCTCACACGCTTCATACATTTATAAGCTTCGATCAAGTCTCCTCACACCCTTCATACATTTATAAGCTTCAAGCAAGTCTCCTCACACCCTTCATACATTTATAAGCTTCGATCAAGTCTCCTCACACGCTTCATACATTTATAAGCTTCGATCAAGTCTCCTCACACCCTTCATACATTTATAAGCTTCAATCAAGTCTCCTCACACGCTTCATACATTTATAAGCTTCAAGCAAGTCTCCTCACACGCTTCATACATTTATAAGCTTCAATCAAGTCTCCTCACACGCTTCATACATTTATAAGCTTCAAGCAAGTCTCCTCACACCCTTCATACATTTATAAGCTTCGATCAAGTCTCCTCACACGCTTCATACATTTATAAGCTTCGATCAAGTCTCCTCACACGCTTCATACATTTATAAGCTTCGATCAAGTCTCCTCACACCCTTCATACATTTATAAGCTTCAAGCAAGTCTCCTCACACGCTTCATACATTTATAAGCTTCAATCAAGTCTCCTCACACGCTTCATACATTTATAAGCTTCGATCAAGTCTCCTCACACGCTTCATACATTTATAAGCTTCGATCAAGTCTCCTCACACGCTTCATACATTTATAAGCTTCGATCAAGTCTCCTCACACCCTTCATACATTTATAAGCTTCAATCAAGTCTCCTCACACCCTTCATGTATTTATAAGCTTCAATCAAGTCTCCTCACACCCTTCATGTATTTATAAGCTTCGATCAAGTCTCCTCACACCCTTCATGTATTTATAAGCTTCAATCAAGTCTCCTCACACCCTTCATGTATTTATAAGCTTCGATCAAGTCTCCTCACACCCTTCATGTATTTATAAGCTTCAATCAAGTCTCCTCACACGCTTCGCCTCTCTAGAGACTGCAGATTTAAGTGTTTGTCTATCCTTATATGGCAAGTTTCTCACCCTTTGAATCATCCTCTTCTACACATTTCAGGGGTTTCACATACACACCCTTCTTTGGCAAAGCTTCGTAGAGGTGGTTGTGGGTATTTCCATGGGTAGTTTCATAAAGGGGCTATTACACTGGGCAAATTTTCCGTGGATCTTCAGTCAAACCACGATTTCCGCTGGCGTGGTTCTCATATTTCCGTGGTTTTCTGACGTGTCCACGACCTTCCAAAGCTACGGTAGATTTCACTGAAGGACGACGGTATTACTTATCATCATCAGCAGCAGCAATAACAAGAAACAAATGAGAGCCACGCTATATCACGGATTTATAAAGGCCAAGGAAGGGGGCAGCCGGATTTTAATGAGTGTTTCTTGAGGCTCATGGTACAGAAGAAGGATCAAACTACCACCAGGGTCATAAAACTACTCCTGGAAATTACCACAACTCCTACGAAAGCCTTGTCAAATATGTGTTCTTGGGCGGCGAAATGTCTTTAATACGAACCTAATTTTCTATAATACGAACCTAAGTTTCTAAAATACGAACCTAAGATTCTATAATACGAACCTAAGTTTCTATAATCCGAACCTAAGTTTCTATTCGTGAAGGTGAGGCCATCCAGAGAGCACGTAGTCTATCGCTGCCTAGCTCTTTAAGGGACACTGCGCTATCCCCTTTAATAAAACTGAATGGTCAAGCTTGTCTGTTCATTGATGTTATATTGCATTGTTCTTGTTCATGTTATTCTTCCCTTCTTGTTTTTCTCTTATTCATTATTTCGTGTTTTTTTCCTTCTTCCTCTTCCTTCGTCTCTCCCTCTCTTCCCTCTTTCTCCTTCCCTTTGAGTGTTATATTGATTTCTTTTTTGTTTAATTCTTCTTGTTCATCTTATTCTTCTCTTCTTGTTTTCTCCCATTCATTCTTTCGTGGGTTTTTTTTTTCCTTCTTCCGTCCATCTCTTCCTTCTTCTCCCTCTCTTCTCTTTCTCCTTCCTTTTGAGTGTTTGTTTAATTCTTCCTGTTCCTCTCATTCTTCTCTTCTCGTCTTCTCTTATTCATTCTCTCGTGTTTTCCCTTCTTCCCCTTCATTCGTCTATCCCTCTCTTCCTTTTTCCCTCTTCTAAGTATATGTTCACAGATTTTTTTTTGTCTTATTCTTCTTCTTTTTCCTCTTATTCTTCTCTTCTCGTTTTCTTCCATTCATTCTCTCGTGTTTTCCCTTCTTCCACCTCCTCCTCCTCCTCCTCGGTCTCCTTCTCTTCCTTCTTCCCTCTACTCCAATTATTAATATCTATTTTCCTTTTCATTTTGTTTTTCTCATGTTTTCCTTTACACAATTTATCCACTTCCTCAGTTTTCCTCTTCCTTCTTTCCTGTTATTACATTCTCATTATTCCTCTGTTTATTGATGTTTCTTTCTTTCCTTCTTTCTCATTATTTTTTATCTTCATCTTTCCTTCCCAACCTTCCTTCCCATCGTTTACACACACACACACACACACACACACACACACACACACACACACGTCGCCCTATTACTAAAATAAAAACCCAGACAGACAGACAGACAGACAGACAGGAAGGGAAGCGATATGTGGGTTAACACTAAGGGTCTTCAGGTCCTTGAGTTTGACAAAGAAGACAGATAAGGTAAAGGAAATCACGAAGGTTATGGTGACAAGAATAGGTTTTGTTGTTGTTCTTGATGTAGTAGTAGTGGTAGTAGTAGTAGTAGTAGTAGTAGTAGTAGTAGTAGTAGTAGTGTTATTGTTATACTTTCTATTCTTATTCTCCTAATAATAATAATAATAATAATAATAATAATAATAATAATAAGAGGAGGAGGAAGAAAAAAGAAAAAGGAACGAAGGAAAGAAGGAAGAGGAGGAGGAGGAGGAGGAGGGGAAAGAAAAAGGAGACAACGACAGAGAAAGAGAGAAAAGGAGGAGACGGAGGAAGGAAAAAATAACCAAAAAGGAAAGGAAGACGAAGAAAAATGTGGAAGAGGAGGAGGAGGAGGAAGAAGTAGAAGAAAATTACCAATAACAACAACAAAAACAACAACAATAATAATGATAATAATAATAATAATAATAATAATAATAATAATAATAATAATAAATAATAATAATAAATCTGCGTCTAAGTAATAAAACAACAGGAAACGAGACCAGAAAATTAAAGTAAAAAGTTATGATAATATTCCAAGAAGAGAGAGAGAGAGAGAGAGAGACAGGAAATATAGATATCCTTCCTACCATTCTCTCTCTCTCTCTCTCTCTCTCTCTCTCTCTAACACGCAATTCCAACCTGTGTGTGTGTGTGTGTGTGTGTGTGTGTGTGTGTGTGTAGTAAATTTGCACCCCCCCCCCCTTTTCCTATTCCTCCTCCTCCTCCTTCCCCTCCTCCTCCTCTTTTTCTTCTTCTTCGTCTTCCTTTTCTTCCTCTCCTTCATGGTTATTTTCTTCCCTCCGTCTCCTCCTTTTCTCTCTTTCTTCGTCTTTCTCTTCTTTTTCTTTCCCCTCCTCCTCCTCCTCCTCTTTTTTCTTTCCTTCTATTCTCTCCTTTCTCATATCTGTTATCTATTATCCTGTCTATTGTTTTCTCTCTTCTCACATAAGCATCTTCCTATCTTCCCTTTCTTCTTCTTCTTCTTCTTCTTCTCTTACTTTTTCTTATTAATAATCTTTTTCATTTTCTTCTTTTTTTCTTCACATCCTCCGTTTTTTTAATTTACTTTTTTCTTCTTCTTCTTCTTCTTCTTCTTCTTCTTCTTCCTTCCTCGGGGCAAGGTGAACCGAATGATCAAGTTCCCCCTTCCCTCCTCTACTCTCGTTTTCCTTGGCAACCCTGATCCCATTTTCTTCGATGTCTTAATTCCAGTTTGTAACACGTCCGAGAGAGAGAGAGAGAGAGAGAGAGAGAGAGAGAGAGAGAGAGAGAGAGAGAGAGAGAGAGAAACGATAGGAAGGAAAGGAAGGAAGGAAAAAGGAAGCAAAAAAGGGAAGGAAGGAAGGAAGGAAGATAAGAAGAAGAAGAAGAGGAGGAGGAGGAGGAGGACTGAAAAGATGAAAAATAAAAAAGGAAAAAATAAAATAAATGAGGAAGGAAGGAGAGAGAGAGAGAGAGAGAGAGAGAGAGAGAGAGAGAGAGAGAGAGTGTGTGTGTGTGTGTGTGTGTGTGGAAAGTACTCATCCAACCCTCAACTCTCTCTCTCTCTCTCTCTCTCTCTTACATAACAAGGTCGTCTGCAAGATCAAGAACAGAGAATGTAACTTTACCTCCTCCTCCTCTTCTTCTTCTTCCTCCTCCTCCACTTCCTCCTCCTTCTTATATAAATTCCTCTTCCTTCTATCGTTTTCCTTTTCCTCCTCCTCCTCCTCCACATCCTAAACTACATTCCTCTTCTTCTTCCTCCTCTTTAAATGCATTCCACTTCTTCCTCCTCCTCCTCCTCTTCCTTCTACTCTTATCCTCCACTTTATTAGGTTCCTCCTCCTCCACTTGCATGCATTCCTTTCTTCCTCCTCCTCCTCCTCTTCCTCTGACATTCCTTTTCCTTCCTTCTCTTCCTCCTCATCATCTCTTTCATGTTGCTTCCTATCTCTTCCTCCTCCTCCTCTTCCTCTGACATTCCTTTTCCTTCCTTCTCTTCCTCTTCCTCCTCCTCCTCATCTCTTTCATGTTGCTTCATATCTCTTCCTCCTCCTCCTCCTCCTCCTCCTTTCTTTCCTCTCCTTTCACATTCCCTTTTTTATCATCTCCCTCTCTTCTCCTCCTCCTCCTTCTTATACATTTCCTGCCCCCCCAACCTTCCCCCCTTTTCCTTTCTCTTCTCTTTCCTCTATCGCCCTTATCCTCCTCCTCCTCTTCTTCTTCTTCCATTGTCTTCTTCACTTCCTATCTATGTTATCATCTCCTTTTCCTCCTCCTCCTCCTCTTTCTATCTTGAGCTCCTTCTTCCACTATCCTCCTCCTCCTCTTTTTCCTCCTCCTCCTCCTCTTCTTCCAACATTTGATACGTTTGACAAGACCACTTTTTTTTTATTTTCACACCACGACTGTTACGAGATACTTATGTAATTATTATCATTATTATTATTATTATTATTATTATTATTATTATTATTATTATTATTAGTAGTAGTAGTAGTAGTAGTAGTAGTAGTAGTAGTAGTAGTAGTAGTTGTTTTTGTTGTTGTTGTTGTTGTTGTTAGTATTAGTGAAATTGTGTTTAATAGTTTTAGAAGAGGAGGAGGAGGAGGAGGAGGAGGTATTGCCCCATTATACAGCTAATCAGTATCTCCATAAATATTAAATCTCTCTCTCTCTCTCTCTCTCTCTCTCTCTCTCTCTTAGGCTTAACTTCTAACTTCCCATCTTATTTAGTGATGCAACACACACACACACACACACACACACACACACACGTAACTGGGTCATCACGTTCATTAATCTTCACACTTAGCTCATTATGTATGTACGTATGTGTGTGTGTGTGTGTGTGTGTGTGTTAGACAAATCATTAGAACATTAGCTGGAGATGAGAAGGAAATAAAATGTAAATAAAATAAGAAAAAAATAGAGAAGGAAAATGCAGATAAATGAGGAGAATAAGGAAGGAAAATAATGTAAATAAAGGAAGAGAAGAAGTAAGGAATAACAAGGCAAGAAAAATTAGGAAAAGGAAAGAAGGGAAAAAAAAGGAAGAGAAATGAGGAAGAGAAAAAGGAAGAGGAAAAAATAAAGGGAGAGAAATGAGGAAGAGAAAAAGAGGAAGAGAATAAGGAAGGGAAAAACTAAAGGAAGAGAAATGAGGAAGAGAAAAAGGAAGAGGAAAAACTAAAGGAAGAGAAAAGAGGAAGAGAAAGAGGAAGGGAAAAAACTAAAGGAAGAGAAAAGAGGAAGAGAATAAGGAAGGGAAAAAAAATAAAGGAAGAGAAAAGAGGAAGAGAAATAGAGGAAAAGGAAGGAAAGGAAAAAAAATAAAGGAAGAGAAAAGAGGAAGAGAAATAGAGGAAAAGGAAGGAAAGGAAAAAAAATAAAGGAAGAGAAAAGAGGAAGAGAAATAGAGGAAAAGGAAGGAAAGGAAAAAAATAAAGGAAAAGAAAATGAGGAAAAGGAAGGAGGGAAAAAAAATAATGGGAGAGATATGAGGAAGAGAAAAGGAAGGGGATAAAAATGATGAAATATATTGTGATGTGATGGAGGAAAAAATATATTGAAGAAAAGGAGAACGGAGAAAAAAGAAAAAATGAGAGGAAAACAAATGTAGGAGAAATAATGAAGAAAATATGATAAAGAAAAAAATAATATTGCGTTGATTATGCTTTAGTGGTGGAGGAAAAAAATATTGGAAAAAGAAGAAAGAAAAAGAAAAAGATAAGAAAAATATAGTAGCTAATGGGATAAAAAAAAAAAGGGTTGTTTGGATTTTCTTAACCATGTAGCAGCGACGGGTCAAATTTGTGCCATGATACAAACCCCCCAAAATAGATGATGCATAAACTGATCACAAATGCTTTGATATATATTATGAAATGGTTTGTGTGAGTGGTGATTTTTTCGCATTTTTCTTGCTTAGAGGGACCATTAAGAAACATGATCCCTGAAGCTACTGGGTTAACTGTGTGGTGAAGGAAAAATACTGGAGAAAAGGAGGAAGAAAACATAAAGAAAAAGAGAGGATAATAAATGTAGAAATAATTAAGGAAGGTAAATATAAAAACAAAAGAAAAATATATAATTGTTTTGAGGATGAGGTGGAGGGAGATGATTAAAGGAAGGGGACATAAAGAAAACATGAGGAAATAAATGTTGAAGTAATGAAGGTTGATGCATGAATGGAGAAAATTAAAAAAAATATATGAGGGTTTGATTACACATGTGGTGAAGCCTTGGAGGGGAAGAAAATTGGAGAAAGAAAGAATGAGACAGGAAAATAAAGGAAGGTAGTACTGGTAATGATGGATGATGTAAGAATGAAAAAAGTGTACTATAAAGATAAGGAGGAAGGAAGAATGAAGAATAAAGAGAAAAAAAAGAATGAACAAATCCAGAAAGTGTGTCAAGAAGAGAAAAAGAAAAATATGCGGAGGAAAGAATAAGAAAAAATAATGATGAAATATAATAAAGAAAAGGGAGGAGGAAGAATGGAGAGTAAAAAGGAGAGAATAAAAAGATGAACGGATGGAAAAAGTGTGTCAAGGAGAAAAACAAGGAAATGAGAAAGAAAGAAAACAGATCATGTCTATAATGGTGACAATAAAGTACTACTACTACTATTACTACTACTACTACAACAAGGATAGGTATGACGGGTAGGCTTAGGTTCACAGGAGCTGCCCAGTGAAGGCCAACTTATAGACCTTTTGCTGACTCCTTACATTCTTAAGTTCTTATAGTTTTGCAACGTGTGACGAGATGGATGACTTGCCTATTACAACACATTCTTTCTTAGCCTTGTGATGGGAGTTAAGACTGACATGCTGACATAGAAACAAATAAATAAATAAATAACACAATAATTAAACAAACGTTAGCATAAATATAAACCTCTTACAGTATTTCTTCCTTCCTAAGACTTGAACGCTTGCAAGAGGGGAGCATCAAGACATGTGAATCATAGGCCCACATCCTTAACCCGTCCGCTGCGATTGGCACAGATTTGGCTTTCACTGGTAGCCTGGTAAAATATACTCCCAGGTCTTTCTTTGCTTCTGTGGTGGATAGTGGAGTGTTTCCCATGTGGTATTGGTTTGCTAGATTTCCCCTCCCAAGGTGCATAACTTTAGATTTTTCTTCATCGAGTTGTATCAGTCACTTTTTGTTCCATTCATGTAGCTTGGTGATGTCTTCTTGTATGAAATTCACAGTCAAATGGTTAAACAGTTTAGGGGCTTACACACCCGCATTAGATAAGGCTTTCATAGAGGTTGTGTTAGTATTTCCATGGGTAGTTTATAAGAAATATGATAGTTTGACAAGGCTTCTGCACCATGAATGTGAAAATACTCATGAGAATCTAACTAATCTCCTTCGTGAGAGCCAAAAGCATCTGAGAATATAGGCGTGACACTCCCTCTTGAATGCTCTTACTTTCTTCTTTACAGGAGCAATGCCTAGTGGACATTTCTATATTTTTTTTCCACCTTGAGTTTCCTTCTTCATTGTAAAATTAAAAGTGGTGCATAGAAAAGATAGGTGAAGTTGGCCCTTGAGCTTGTAGTGGGTGAGAAAGACAAGATAAATCATATGACTTGCAAACACTGACCACTGAAACACTTGATCAATTTACCCCGGGACATTGGGCCAGTGTGATATCCACTTTACCACAATTTACCCTTCCCATGTTTCCCAAGGTTCCCATTTACTGACCAGCCCAAAAAGGAGGATGAACTGCTGGGTGGGCAGCGTATTGACTGCCTGGGGTGGGATTCAAACTTAGGCCATTGGATTTGTAGCTAGACAACTTTGAGAGAGATGCACAGAGAAGAGGAACCTTTACAAGTAGTTAGCTCCTTGCCTCTTTACTATCACTATGGTAAACAATAAACAAACATTCAGTTCAGTTCAGTTGTAGGTCGGGAGTATAGCCTTTGTTACAGCACTCCCTGATGTGTTCTTCTCACTGTCTGGGATATGTGTTGTACTTTTCACTGATGGTTACTATTATTATTTTCTTCTTCTTTCATTACCTTTTCTCTTATTTTCCACATGATAACCACTTCACTGAGGAGGTGCATACTAGACCACAGAAGCACACAGAAAGCTTGTAGAGAACTATGTTTCGCTGACTGATGCTGGTGGAACTAATCTAGAATAGGGGGAAGGGAGAGGAGAAAGATTAGCTGGGGTTGAGTTGGGGAGAGGGGAGGATGAGCTGGGGTGCTGTATTGGGTAGTGGGGAATAGGAGATGAAATTGGGGTTAAGGAAGGGAGAGGAGAAAGATTAGCTGGGGTTGAGTTGGGGAGAGAGGAGGATGAGCTGGGGTGCTGTATTGGGAAGTGGGGAATAGGAGATGAAATTGGGGTTGGGGAAGGGAGAGGAGAAAGATTACCTGGGGTTGAGTTGGGGAGAGAGGAGGATTAGCTGGGGTGCTGTATTGGGTAGTGGGGAATGGGAGATGAAATTGGGGTTGGGGAAGGGAGGGGAGAAAGATTAGCTTGGGTTGAGTTGGGGAGAGAGGAGGATGAGCTGGGGTGCTGTATTGGGTAGTGGGGAATGGGAGATGAAATTGGGGTTGGGGAAGGGAGAGGAGAAAGATTAGCTGGGGTTGAGTTGGGGAGAGAGGAGGATGAGCTGGGGTGCTGTATTGGGTAGTGGGGAATGGGAGATGAAATTGGGGTTAGGGAAGGGAGAGGAGAAAGATTAGCTGGGGTTGAGTTGGGGAGAGGGGAGGATGAGCTGGGGTGCTGTATTGGGTAGTGGGGAATGGGAGATGAAATTGGGGTTGGGGAAGGGAGAGGAGAAAGATTAGCTGGGGTTGAGTTGGGGAGAGGGGAGGATGAGCTGGGGTGCTGTATTGGGTAGTGGGGAATAGGAGATGAAATTGGGGTTAGGGAAGGGAGAGGAGAAAGATTAGCTGGGGTTGAGTTGGGGAGAGAGGAGGATGAGCTGGGGTGCTGTATTGGGTAGTGGGGAATGGGAGATGAAATTGGGGTTGGGGAAGGGAGAGGAGAAAGATTACCTGGGGTTGAGTTGGGGAGAGAGGAGGATTAGCTGGGGTGCTGTATTGGGTAGTGGGGAATAGGAGATGAAATTGGGGTTAGGGAAGGGAGAGGAGAAAGATTACCTGGGGTTGAGTTGGGGAGAAGGGAGGATGAGCTGGGGTGCTGTATTGAGAGCTGAATGGGTGCATGTCTTTCTTTTAATATGTCAGGTCTTCATTTCCTTTTGCCTCTCACACCAAGGTCAAGAGCACACTAAACAACATTATCACAGCAGATCCTTTACCTCATGAGACATATGGACACTAAAACATGCTGGGTGGTGGATAATTATTCTATTCCTGCAAGTTTCAAAGGAGTTCCAGATTATATCAATGACAGGATTATGGTTATGTCCTAGTTACTCTTTGGATTTGAATCTTTGCACACACACACACACACACACACACACACACACACACACACACTCCACTCTTTCTCAGCTCTACTAATACACGTTACTAGAGAGAGAGAGAGAGAGAGAGAGAGAGAGGACAAAATTCATTAAGTTAGCATTTGCTACATTAAAGAAGAACTGCAGTATACAAAAAAAAAGATAATAAGAAGCTTGGGGCAGATTAATCATTGTGTAATCAGCTGATAGCACGACCTTGCCTCTCTCTCACACACACACACACACACACACACAAATAAAAAAGAACAAAATAGAGGAAAGGGAGAAAGAAAACATGACATAAAACACGAAATGAATAAACCACAAAAAAACACAAAACATTTTACGCACTTACACACACACACACGTACACACAAACACACGCACACACACCGGCGGACTATTTAACAACCACAGGTGAGAGAAATAGCATGCAATACCTGTCCTTACCTGTGCTGGGGCGGAGGGGGGTGAGGGGGGTCCTTAATTACCCTCAGGTGTGCCACAGGTGAAGAAAACGAAGGAATAATTCACCTCGTTCCCCCAGGCCTTACAGATTTCACCCCTTTATCCTCCTTTTCCTTGGCTTGGCGGGGGTAAGATGGCGTCAGGACCGGCTCTGGGTATTTAACTTCCCTCCTGTGTCTTTATTGGAGGTCTCCGGGTCTTTATTTTCGGTTTATTGAGTGAAAAATAGAGGAGACTTTCTGCCACTCGTCCCCCTTCTTCACTACTGTTAAAAACTACAAGAATCGGAACCTCTTTGGCGTCTATACTTCTTATAATGATCCTCTTTAACGGAGTGTTGTGATCTTCTTTTGTTTATCTCTTATATAGGATCGGTTCTGGTATTTATTATGGATCAGTCTGGCTTTTTCTTGTTCGGCTTTCAGGGGTTTATGTCTAAGTTCAAATGTCTATGTTTAAATGTCATCCTTCGTTCCTTTATTTATACTATTTTCGAGCCTTTTCCGATCCTCTTCTGTTTATCTCTTACATAGGATCGGTTCTGGTATTTAATATGGATCAAACCGGGACTGCCTTGACCTGCCCCAAACAATTTGACCTGAACCATGATGACCTCCCTGCTATCCTCAAAGGACACCCTCAGTTTGCACCAAGGCCATGATGCAGTGTGTGGCAGCCTGAACTCCTGCCGTGCTATACAAGGCTGTGATCTCTGCAGAATTCTACTTTAAGGACTAGTATTTACTCTATCTCTGTATTCATTCCCATCTAGTGCTTGGGCAATGTTCTCCGTCTTTTATTTTCTTATTATCCAGGGGGAGGCCGGCAGGTACCGCCCCCTCCCTTGTTGTGCATTCCTTAATTCTTACCATATTGTATCTTTTTAGTTTCATGGTGCTCCCTACACATGTATTAATAGTTGTATAATATCACACGTACTCTGTCCTGCCTGGGGGTTAAATTGGGATGGCATGTTCCTCCCGGCCTTCTATACCTGCAACAATAAACTATCAATCAATCAATCAATCCCTTGTTGTTTACCTGCAACAATATAAACTATCAATCAATCAATCAATCCCTTGTTGTTTACCTGCAACAATAAACTATCAATCAATCCCTTGTTGTTTACCTGCAACAATATAAACTATCAATCAATCAATCAGTTCTAGCTTTTTCTTGTTCGGTTTTCAGGGGTTTTATGTCTAAGTTTAAATATCCTCCTTTCTTTCTTTCTTTATATTATTTTGCGGCTTTTTTTGATCCTCTTTTGTTTATCTCATATAGGATTGCGATTGGTATTTATTATGGATCAGTTGTGGCTTTTTTTTTTTTTGGTTTTCGGGGGTTTTATGTCTAAGTTCAAATGTCTAAGTTTAAATGTCTTTCTTCCTTTCTTTATTTATATTATTTTGGGGACTTTTTTATCCTCTTTTGTTTCCTTTTAAATAAGATCGATTTTTGTACTCATATTTGGGGTCAGTTTGGGTGATTTTTCGTCCTATTTTGCGTCTTCTACGATGTTCTTTAAGTTTTTTAAACTATCAATCAATCAATCAATCAATCAAGTTTAAATGGCAAAGTTTAAATGGTCGATCTTCCTCCACTAGGGTCACAGATGTATTAAGGATCAGAACCTCTTTGTTTATAATTCCTTTCATGATCCTCTATTAAGGGCTCTTGTGATGTTCTTCTGTTTAAGCTTAAGTAGGATCGATTCTCATACTTATAGCTTGGTCAATCTCGCTGTAATCGAAAATATTAGTCTTGCGTCATTTTTTTTTTTACTGAGTTAGGGAAATTGAGAAGGATTAAATGTGAATAAACCAGCATCATCATTTTATTTTTCCTTATTATCTTCTTTTTCTTCTTCTCTTCCATATTAATTGTCTGCCTTTTCATCTTCCTTTTCTTCTCGATCTTTCTTATTCTCTTGTTGCTGCTGAGGAAATACAATAAATATGAATATAAGCAGACATGATTATTTTATCGACTGCTTATAATTGCATGTTCAATGATCGAGACACTTAATTTTTTAATTATCTTAATTTCTTTGGGGTCTGCAATGAAAGATAGATAGTATAGATAGATAGATAAATAGCTAGATAAATAGTATAGATAAATAGCTAGATATAGTCGGCCTAGCTAGGCTATAGATAGATAAATAGATATATAGTAGGCCTAGCTAGGCTATAGATAGATAAATAGATATAGTAGGTCTAGGCTATAGATACATAAATAGATATAGTAGGCCTAGGCTATAGATAGATAGATAGATAGACAGATACATAGATAGATAGATAAATAGATAGATTGATAGTATAGTTTACACATATATTAATGCATTGAATAGGAGAATTTGCCAGAATAATAAGCAGATAAGACTATATATAGTGTATGTATAATTATTGAGTAGGTTATAGGATTAGAGTGAGAAAGATACTACACATTTTAGACAGATTATTTTTATTTGAATTATATAGATGTTTAAATTGAGGCTAATTAAAAGTGGAGGATTTGCCAGAATAATATAAGCCAATCAGAGTCATAAGAATTAAATAATAGTGTGTTAAGTGAGCAGATTTAGATTAGAGTGTTATATGAGATGATCGATTTTTTTTTTTTTTTTTTTTTTTTTTGCTGAGTAGGGATAATAATTAATGAGTGTGATCAGGGTTGGCAACAGCTAGAGGAGTAAGATTAGTTGAAGTTAAATTACAGTGAATAGAGTTAAGATAGTAGATTGGAGAAATACGAGTGAGAGGAATTACCGTAGATAAATAATGTAGTACGTGGTGTGGGGAAAACTTATCGTACCTACTGTAGCACATTGTATATATATTTGCCGATTTCTGACCCAAAGCTGTCACAACCCTACAAAAAAGCGACAACCAGGTATGCCTATTACTAAAACCGTTAATTATATTTGTGTGTGTGTGCGTGTGTGCCGTATACTCCTCTGTCTCTCCATACATTTTGCTTAACAGTCTTCTTTCCCTTTGTCTCCTGCACTTCTAGTCTACTTCTGGTCCTTTTGCATCGTCCTTTTTGTGCATCTTACTTGCTTTCTACTATTACACTTGTTCTTTTCCCTAATTAATTCAGATATATCGTGATCAAGAGTGGGTTATCGTACACCTGGCAAGTCTATCAGGGCGGTGCAGACGACAACAACAAACCCGCGGCAGGGAGGGAGCGTGCGACCCCTGCCCCGAGGTATATATTGCCCCCGCCTTGCCCCGCCCCGCCCGGCCCTCACCCTGCCCCATAACGACAGGCTGGGGGTTGAGTGTCACGGAGGAGGGTTAATTAAGAGGGTGCAAGGGTGGTTAGTGGAGGGGAGTGTGTGTGTTGTGTTGGTCAGACTCTCCGCCCCCCTGACGACACGCACACAATCACGCACACACTCCTTCCTCCTCCTCTTTCTCTTCCTCTTCATCCATATCTGCTTTTTTATGTTCTTACTACTACTACTACTACTACTACTACTACTACACACACACACACACACACACACACACACACACACACCGTAGCTCAATCGGTTAATGCGCTGCGCTGCAAGGCTTCACGGCCTGACAGGCGGCGGTTCGAGCCCCGCTCAGGCCGGATTCTTTCTGTTGACAAGGGATGGTTACTGTCCCCCCTTGAGCAAGGGGAATGGGGTATGTGGTGAGTGAGGTCCTGGCAGTACCCAGAGATCGACTATAAAGAGCATGAGCTCGCTCGTGTTGGGAGGGTACCTGCTGGCGATTGTGAGTCCAACTCGTGATCAGCCCGTGGTGTTTAATTTGATATATAGTCCATAGTGTATGCTAAGAAGCTTCTGCTGTGCACAGAAGTTAACAAATCACATGAGCTCCTTTTGTCCATGTTTCATGTATAACCTTTTTTTTTCGATTCATTAGAATGGGCTGTAGATTTTTTTAATATTTTTACTTTTTTAATTTTAATTTCATGAGTAAAGTAATCTCTTGTTTTGCTTTTCAGATTAATAGATGATTAAACCTGTTTGTAGAAGACTCCAGTGCAACACAGCATCGTGAGTATAATAGTGATAATGATAATAATAATAATAATAATGCTTTCATTGTAAAGAAATAGGTAATTAACACATTCTAGATCAGGAGCAATCTTAGTGTATTATGTGGTCTTTTTTGAGCCATAATTATACCCTTATACCTACTCTTGAACTGCCTTCTTTGCTGCAAAAAAATATCGACTTTCGAGTATATGCCTATCTATTCATCAGCTCGTTTAACCGACTGAGTGTTGCATTTTTTTAACTAGTCATTTCCCTCTGTTTCTTTACTGCCTCCTTTTCTGTAAAAAAAAAAAAATGAAAAAAAAAAAAATCTGATGAGCATATGCCTATCTATTCATCAGCCACTGTAACCCACCATTGAGTGCAAAATGTTTTTCAAATCGATAAATTCCATTAGCATACCACTGAAGAGAGGGTAAAGATAATGGGAAAAAAAGGGAAGGAAAACAGGAAGGGGGAGGGAATGGGGTGGGGAAGAGGCAAGAAAGGGGAGGAAAGGAGGGGGTGGGGAAGACAGGGGAAGAGAGGGAAGGGGATAGATAGGGAGGATGAGAGGCTCCGTATAGCATGACTTTCTTCAGTACTTGTCTTACTTTTAATAGAGAATGTACTGAAGTAACAATCATCTGTCTCGTCCCTTCCCAGACTGGAGTAGATGTGTCCGTCATGCATCAAGAGGGAAGGGAATGGAGAGAAGGGGATAGATAGTGAGGATGAGAGGCTCCGTATAGCATGACTTTCTATGGTACTTGTCTTACTTTTAATAGAGAATGTACTGAAGTAACAATCATCTGTCTCGTCCCTTCCTAGACTGGAGTGGATGTGTTCGTCATGCATCAAGAGGGAAGGGAATAGGGAGAAGGGGATAGATAGTGAGGATGAGAGGCTCTGTATAGCATGACTTTCTTCGGTACTTGTCTTACGTTTAATAAAGAATGTTCTGAAGTAACAATCATCTGTCTCGTCCCTTCCCAGACTGGAGTGGATTTGTTCGTCATGCATCAAGAGGGAAGGGAATAGGGAGAATGGGATAGATAGTGAGGATGAGAGGCTCCGTATAGCATGACTTCCTTCGGTACTTGTCTTACGTTTAATAAAGAATGTTCTGAAGTAACAATCATCTGTCTTGTCCCTTCCCAGACTGGAGTGGATGTGTCCGTCATGCATCGCCTCAACACAGCGCTGGTGATTATCGCTGCCAGCCTCATCACCACACCCCTCACCACACACACCCTGCCCCAGCGCGATGCCTCCCCTACGCTCACCGCATCATCACCGCCACCCACGGAGAAGTCAGACGTGCAGGAGACAACACCACTACCCACGACACCCACGCTCATACCTGATACCTCCCCCACTAACACCACGATGCCCCCCACCACTGCCATCACCACCACACCACCAGACACGGCTACACCTACCACTACCACCACCACTACGACAGTACCACCCACTACCACAAACACAACAACCATTACTACCACCACTACCACACCACCACCAACAACAACAACCAATAGCACTAGTATAAAGCCCACTGTCACTACTACTACCACAACGCAACCACCTAACACCACGACTACCATCTCCACCACTGCACCACCTAACACAACCAGCACCACCACCACCACATCCTTATTACCGGAGTCAACCACCACCTCGCCACCATCGCCCGGACCCACAGACAACTCCTCCACCACTGACGTCACCACCACAGAGGCGCCATCGGAGGGCCCCCACCGTGGCGCCTCCATAGCCATCAGCCTTTTTGCCATAGTGACGATGGTCCTAATTATTGGAGCGGTGAGTCAAGACAAGCCGGACATATGCAACTTAATGTGTTTTATTTATTTATTTACTTATTTATTTATTTATTTTGTACTGGCGTGGAGAGCTAAGAGTGTAATCAAACTTTGACCTCTCCACCCGAAATTGACCTCTCTTATGGCTACTCCTTTCTTTTATCTTTTAAGGGAGCGGCGAGTAGCGGGCTTTTTTTTTTTTTGTACTCTTTTTGTTGCCTTTGAGCCGTGACCTTTGATGTAAAAAAAAAAAAAAAAAAAGTCTGCTGCAATTAGGCTGAATTGCCTGGTAGGTAATGTGCTCCCAGTACTTCTTTTTCTCTCTTCTGGATAGTGGTTGGATTGTGGTGGCGTTATTGGTATGCTGGATTTCCCCCTTGACTTCCCACTATACACATTCTTATACATTTTGTAGCACTTTTTTTTTTTGTTTTTTTTGTTTTTTGTGTCATCTTGTGATGTCATCTTGTAGGAAATCCTCAGTAAAGAGAAAAAAAGAAAAAAAAAGAGAGGAACACTTGTTAGTATGCTCACAAAAATAAATTATAAGAATATGTCTGAGATGTTTAGAAAAAGTATACAAAAAAAAATTAAAAAAAAAAAAAACAAAAGAAAAAGGAGGGGAGTAAAAAGCTTCTTCTTCTTGTTGAATTGGAAGATATAAAAGGTAAAAAAATTAAAAATAAACAAAAAAAAAAAAAAAGAGGAAAAAGAAAGAAGGAAGAAAGAAAAGGAGATAGAAAGGAGGAGGATAAAGAGAGACAGACGTACGTCGGGTATAGGAAGTATAGGAAGTCTTTAAAATATATGTACACTTGTGCCTCAAATAGTTCGGTTTTGGTTTTATACGGATTGTCATAGAAGATCTTTTTAGGATTTTTAAATTTCCTGCTTGTTGGGAAATTTAAAAATCCCCAAAAAATCTTCTATGAAAATCCACATAAAACCGAAACTGAACTATTGGAAACTGTACTATTTGAGGGGCGACTATACATTGTTCTTTTCACTGTGGTCTAATTGTAACACTGCCAATCCCTAATCAACGTCACTGCTAATTCCCTCTGTACTAATCCCCCTCCCCCCCCCAGGGTGCATGGTGGCTGCGGCGACGGTGGCAGCTGGAGCGCCTCAGACACCAGCTGATGCCTGTGTATAATTTTGACCCCACCGACGATGTGGACGACTGGGAGAACCAATTACTGGAGGAAGAGAGATCGCTGAGGCCTGAGGCAGACAAGGTGAGTGCTGTTACCAAGTGTTTTCCTTTTATCTCTTTTCTCTGGGCTCAGCTTCCTCTTCAGTCAAAGTGAGGGAGAGGTTATTTTAAACATTACCTTGAGAATGAGTAATGTATGGGTGCATCAAGGAACACCAGACTCAACTAAGCACAGTCCTGCCTTGGTTTACGAGCTTAATTCGTTACAGGATTTTGCTCGATAACCAAAAAACTTGTAAATTAAAATGAACGCACACTGTAGTCCTGAAAACATTAAGGGCCATATTACTAATCATTTCGTCACCCAAGTCCACATATTTGACAAGGCTTCCGTAGGAGTTTTGGGCATTTCCAGAAGTAGTTTTATGGCCCTGGCGGTAGTTTGACCCTTCTTCTGTGCCGTGAACCTGAAGAAACACTCATTAGAACTTGACTGATCCCCTCATTGACCTTTAGAAATAGCTGATGTGAGAATCGAAAGTGTCTTAGAATACCAGCCTAAGATCCCACACTAGACTGACTAAAGCACAAATGTAAGCAGACACGAGCATGCGGGTTGTACCTCTGTGAGTGCATAACGCAGACTGAGACCCCATTCCCATTGTTTTCCACTCTGAGCGCTCTTGTCTTGCAGTGAACGAAGGGAATCCACGCTCGTGTCGTCAACTTGTACAAACAGGATGCTTGTACAGTACACCAACGCTGGTATTATAAGACATTCTCGCTTCTCACATCACCTATTTCTAAAGGTCAAAGAGGGGGTCAGTCGGGTTCTAATGAGTGTTTCTTCAGGTTCATGTTACAGAAGAAGACTCACACTACCACCAGGGTCATAAAACTACCCCAGGAAATGCCCACAACTCCTACGAAAGACTTGTCAAATATGTGTTCCTTTAGGTTCATGGTACAGAAGAACACTCACACTACCACCAGGGTCATAAAACTACCCCAGGAAATGCCCACAACTCCTACGAAAGACTTGTCAAATATGTGTTCCTTTAGGTTCATGGTACAGAAGAACACTCACACTACCACCAGGGTCATAAAACTACCCCAGGATATGCCCACAACTCCTACGAAAGCCTTGTCAAATATGTGTTCCTTTAGGTTCATGGTACAGAAGAACACTCACACTACCACCAGGGTCATAAAACTACCCCAGGATATGCCCACAACTTCTACGAAAGCCTTGTCAAATATGTGTTCCTTTAGGTTCATGGTACAGAAGAACACTCACACTACCACCAGGGTCATAAAACTACCCCAGGAAATGCCCACAACTCCTACGAAAGACTTGTCAAATATGTGTTCCTTTACGTTCATGGTACAGAAGAACACTCACACTACCACCAGGGTCATAAAACTACCCCAGGAAATGCCCACAACTCCTACAAAAGACTTGTCAAATATGTGTTTCTTCAGGTTCATGTTACAGAAGAACACACACACTACCACCAGGGTCATAAAACTACCCCAGGAAATGCCCACAACTCCTACGAAAGACTTGTCAAATATGTGTTCCTTTAGGTTCATGGTACAGAAGAACACTCACACTACCACCAGGGTCATAAAACTACCCCAGGATATGCCCACCACTCCTATGAAAGCCTTGTCAAATATGTGTTCTTGGGTGGAGAAATGTCTTGTAATACGACACACCAAGTCAGCGCTCGTAAACCAAAGTATTTTTAGCGAATTTTTCTTGCTCGTAAATCAAAACACTCGTAAACCAAGGTATTGCTGTACTTCATAAACTTGTCTGTTTATCTTTCATGCTCATAAATAACTTGTGATACTCATGTTTAGCTAACTGATTAAAGAATGCTTGCTAACTCACCTTGCTTGAAGAGAAGTTCCACACAGGCCCATCATATCTCCGTTCACCCTCTGCTGTGTATGATAGGCCTGCACCTGTACCTTGGTGTCAGAACATCCTTGCTTTGTGTGCTTTGTGACAGGCATGTTGTAAGTTGCTCATCCTCTCACTCCCATTCAGCTCCACTCATGAGGGTCAAGGCTCACACCCCCCAACACTTGTACTTCTGTCGTGCATGTTTAGTTTTGTCTCCCTCGTCTGTGTTCCCTTAAATGTACCCTTTAAGCTGGCATGTAACACTTCCAGCATCTTCAGTTTTATCTTCAGCTTGCACATAACAACTCAACATCTTTAATTTCATCTCCATGTATATTCCTTTAACTAGACAATAGATATGTTACCTTTTAAGCTTGCGTGTAACATTCTTACATATTCAGTTTCATCTCCTTTATGTTTGTGCCATTAACCCTTTCCATCTGTGACGCAGATGTCAGCGTCACAGTATGGAAAGGGTCAAGAGGAAATGGAAAAGGATTAATCCTCTTCTAAACCTCTCAATCCTCCTCTGAATTCCTCTTAATTCTCTTCCATTTCCTCTTAAGAGGTTTAGAAGAGGACTAAGAGGAAATGGAAGAGAATTAAGAGGTTTAGAAGAGGACTAAGAGGAAATGGAAGAGAATTAAGAGGTTTAGAAGAGGACTAACCCTTTCCATACAGTGACTCCGTCGGACACCCGTCGTTGGTGTCGCTCATGGTATAAATCAACAAAGAATGACCTCACTTTGTTGTATAGAAAGTCTCATAACTAAGGAAGCATATATGAGTTTTCTGAGTCAAGACCTATAGTAACTGTTTGGGGTTTTGTTAGGTTAGGTTAGGTTAAGTTTAGGGTATCTTCAAACACATGATAGCCAGCACTTTATGGTATAAATCAACAAAGAATGACCTCACTTTGTTGTATAGAAAGTCTCATAACTAAGGAAGCATATATGAGTTTTCTGAGTCAAGACCTATAGTAACTGTTTGGGGTTTTGTTAGGTTAGGTTAGGTTAAGTTTAGGGTATCTTCAAACACATGATAGCCAGCACCTTATGGTATAAATCAACAAAGAATGACCTCACTTTGTTGTATAGAAAGTCTCATAACTAAGGAAGCATATATGAGTTTTCTGAGTCAAGACCTATAGTAACTGTTTGGGGTTTTGTTAGGTTAGGTTAGGTTAAGTTTAGGGTATCTTCAAACACATGATAGCCAGCACCTTATGGTATAAATCAACAAAGAATGCGCTCACTTTGTTGTATAGAAAGTCTCATAACTAAGGAAGCATATATGAGTTTTCTGAGTAACTGTTTAGTTTAGTTTAGTAACTGTTTGGGGTTTTGTTAGGTTAGGTTAGGTTAAGTTTAGGATATCTTCAAACACATGATAGCCAGCACCTTATGGTATAAATCAACAAAGAATGACCTCACTTTGTTGTATAGAAAGTCTCATAACTAAGGAAGCATATATGAGTTTTCTGAGTCAAGACCTATAGTAACTGTTTGGGGTTTTGTTAGGTTAGGTTAAGTTTAGGGTATCTTCAAACACATGATAGCCAGCACCTTATGGTATAAATCAACAAAGAATGACCTCACTTTGTTGTATAGAAAGTCTCATAACTAAGGAAGCATATATGAGTTTTCTGAGTCAAGACCTATACTAGCTGTATGGGGTTTTGTTAGGTTAGGTTAGGTTAAGTTTAGGGTATCTTCAAACACATGATAGCCAGCACCTTATGGTATAAATCAACAAAGAATGACCTCACTTTGTTGTATAGAAAGTCTCATAACTAAGGAAGCATATATGAGTTTTCTGAGTCAAGACCTATAGTAACTGTTTGGGGTTTTGTTAGGTTAGGTTAGGTTAAGTTTAGGGTATCTTCAAATACATGATAGCCAGAACCTTATGGTATAAATCAACAAAGAATGCCTTCACTTTGTTGTATAGAAAGTCTCATTAGTAAGGTAGTATATATGAATTTTCTGAGTAGACCTATAGCAAATGTTTGGGGTTTTATTAGGTTAAGTTTAGGGTATCTTCAAATACATGATAGCCAGAACCTTATGGTATAAATCAACAAAGAATGACCTCACTTTGTTGTATAGAAAGTCTCATTAGTAAGGAAGCATATATGAAATTTTTGAGTCAAGACCTATAGTAACTGTTTGGAGTTTTGTATATGTTAAGTGATTAAACAAACTCTTTACATTTAACATCTTTAACATCTCCATATTTGTCTTCCTCATGTGTGTATCCCTAACCATTTCTTCCTCTGCTTGAGTCTAACATTGTGACCCTCCCTAACCCCATGTCTCTGGTGTCTGTGTTGCATGTCCGCCCTCCCCTGTGGCGTGTCTGAGCGTCCTGACGTGCGTGTCCTCTCCAGGTCCACCTGTACTCTGGTAATGCCACCTTTGAGGCCGGCCAGAAGCCCCCCAGCAGTGCCACTCCCAAGGAATGACACTGTTGAGTCCTGAGCCGCCACCCACTCTTTGCTGTGTGAGTGACCTTTGTACATACTAGTGCTGCTGCCTGTGCTGGTGCTGGGGGGTGAGTCTTGTGCCTGCCGTGAGTAGAGGAAGGGAATGCATGATACCAGTCCATCTGAGAGCTTGTGGATAGTCAGAAGCACTACCCTGTTTAGTTTTAGGTTGGTATTGTCAAATGCTCCCGCCCCTCACACCAACTATTTCCGAAGGCCAAAAAGGAGGTTAATAGAGTTCTAATGAGTGTTCTTTTAGGTTCATGGTACAGAAGAAGGCTCAGACTAACACCAGAGTCATAAAAGTACCCCTGGAAATGCCCTAAACTCCCACGAAAGACTAGTAAATTATGTGTTCTTGGGTGCAGAAATATTTAAAAATATGACCCTTAACCCCTTGACTGTGGATTTCCTACAAGAAGACATCACCAAGCTTCAGGAATGGAACAAAAAGTGGCTGCTACAATTCAGTGCAGAAAAATGTAAAGTCATGTTTCTTGGGATGGAATATCCAGCATACCAATACCACAAATTGAGGAAAGGAAGATGCTTGAGAGACATAAAGAAATATAGCTTCCCGCAAAGAAATATAGAGGTTTGGAACAGACTAAGTGAGGATGTAGTATCAGCGAAGAGTGTGCAAAGCTTTAAGGAAAAGTTGGACAAATACAGATACAGAGACAGGGCCACACGAACGTAAGCCCAGGCCCTGTAAAACTACAAGTAGGTAAATGCTGGTGGTGTCTAGTATGAGAACAGCTGGTACTACTACTTACTGCAAACCTTTTAAAAGAAGGAATATAAAACTGTGTACCTGAGCACTCCTTGTAGATGTGAAATGTTTACCAGAGAATCATGCCAGCCAGGGTCCAGAAGATTACATTGATGACTGTTTGCCATTAATATAAAGCTTGTAAAGGGAAGGGAATCCATAGATGAAATATTTCCCATTAAATGATATGTTGAGATGTGAGTTTAGGGGAGTGGCAAGCTCTGTGGCAGTTGTAGGCCGTGAGAAAAATTATGACAGAGCGATAAGAGTGACATAGCGAGTTTGACTTGTGTCTTGTGTTGGGGAAGGTTGTGTTCCTGGCAGGGTTGGAAAAAATCATGATTTAAAAAAAAAAAGATTTATTTGATTTAAATCAGATACTTTTATTTAATTTTTTTTTTTTTTTTTTTTCATTAATCCTTGTTTGTTTCCACTGATTATTTGTTTCAGTCTTATGAGGCCATATTCTTGTATTAGACTTGGCCAATGTTAAATGAAACCATAGTTTATTATACATTATCCAAGATGAGTTTTTCACATAAAAATCATAAATTGGACTAATAGTTTATTTTTTTTATGATTTTGAATATTTTTCTTGCAAGAGATGGCAATGATTCAATGGTGCCTGATTTGCCACAGGAAAAGTACCTACAGGATCAGTACAGGACAAGTAGTCAAAAAAATCAATTTAAATCACTTGATTTAAATCATTTGATTTAAATCAAAACAACCCTGGCTCCTGGGGCAGCAAGCTCTTGGTGAGGGGCTGGGTGAGGAACATTGAAAGCAGCCTCTCTTTTCTTCTTTTCATGCATCTGCCTGTTTTTATATGAACATTTCCTTTCAGAAATTATATTTATGATGATTTTATAAAGTTCTAAGTTGTGGTAAATGGCTGCACCAAACTTATGTTGTATATTATGTTCTATATGATACTTTATTGTGATACTTTTATATATATATACATTTATGATTTGCTGTGAACACGAGCCAGTCAAGTACAGCTGTGTGATTTGCATACAGCCCTTTGTCTTGTCACTGCTCACCCCCAACATGTTTCTTGGCACACACACACACACACACACACATATATATCACCACCACCACCACCACCACTGCCCCTGACACATGTCCTTGCAGGCAGGAACCACGCAGCAGGGCGAGGTGCCGACGCCCTCCTAGTGCCAGCCTGATTCTCACACACCCGGCCGGCACACCCACACACAGAGGGCGAGGGGGGGGGTATCCTGGCACCACAGCCCCGCCGCCGCCGCCCGGAGGCCTCAGCACTGACACGTTGCCTTGTGATTGGTGATTGGTCCCTGCGAGGCTGCCGGTGGTTGTGTCCCGTGCAGCCTCTTTGTAATAGCTCATAATGTGTTGTGTCCAGCCCTGGCGGGTCCCCTGTAGCCTCCACTGGCCCTCCCTGACACTGGCGGAGGCATGATTGTTCTACTTGTTTGCTTAGATTCTGTGGGTCTGTATTTATTTGTTATTTTTTACGTTATTCTTCTACAGCTGTCCCTCAAATAGTACGGTTTCCAATAGTCCATTTCGGTTTTATACGGCTTGTCGTAGAAGATCTTTTAGGGTTTTTAAATTTCCTGTGCGTCGGGAAATTTAAAAATCCTAAAAAATCTTCTTAGAAAATCCACATAAAACCAAAACTGAACTATTGGAAACCGTACTATTTCAGGGACAACTGTATTTGGGCTGAGTCAAGTCTGTTTCATTGATTTCCTTATACTCTAGGCACTTTATTTATTGTTTCTATTTCTACTGTTATTTATACTATTATTAACTATTTTTTTGCCTTAAGAAAGCAGCTCAAAGGCATAGGCATACATAATTCCTCCAGCCACTGTGTTGGGGCGGGGACAGGAGGAGGCTGTGGCGAGACCCGAGGGGCAGCTGTGAACGTGATGATTAGTCCGAGTATCTGTTTACGTATACCCTGTGGAGGAGGCAATGGTCGTTCTGTCTGTGTTAAGAGGAGTGTTGGTTACTTGGCATCACTGTGTTAGGGTTCCTTTGCCAGTTTGCTCACTCATGTTCCCAGTTAGTTCTCATGTCAGGAAAGAAAGGAGAAAAGAAAATTATGTGTATTGCATGTCAAGAAAAGAAACAGAAAGGACTACATGTTTCCAGTTAGTTCTCATGTCAGGAAAGAAAGGAGAAAAGAGAGTTATGTGTATTGCATGTCAAGAAAAGAAACAGAAAGGAGTACATGTTTCCAGTTAGTTCTCATGTCAGGAAAGAAAGGAGAAAAGAGAATTATTTGTATTGCATGTCAAGAAAAGAAACAGAAAGGACTACATGTTTCCAGTTAGTTCTCATGTCAGGAAAGAAAAGGAAAAGAAAATTATTTGTATTGCATGTCAAGAAAAGAAACAGAAAGGAGAACATGTTTCCAGTTAGTTCTCATGTCAGGAAAGAAAAAGAAAAGAGAAAAGAAAATGATATGTACTTCAGGTCAAGAAAAAGAAAGGAGAAAGAAAGATAAAGATGCATACTTCAGGAAATGGAGCTTCTAGTATAAACATCGAGCTTGCAAGTATGAACAGTGTGTGAAAGTGTGAAAATTGTATGGAAAAAGAGGATGAAAATTGAGCTTCGGGTATGAAAATTAAAAGTAAAAAAATTGTATGAAAATTGTATGAAAAAATGTGAAAATGTATGAAAAAATGTGAAAATTGTCTGAAAATCTATGAAAATTGTCTGAAAAAGTATGGGAATTGAAGTGCAAATAAGAATTTATACAATTTACAAAATATGCCATTTTAAAACCATAAGAAATACTAAATAAGTAAGCTGTAAATATAGAGATTTACTAATTTGATCAAAATAATACTCTTGATTTACATTTTTCGGGGGGTATCTATACAAGTTCTAACTGGAAATATGTGTAATAATTTGCAATGTGCGTACTAATTGGAACTATGCGTACTGATTGGGAATGTGCGTACTAATTGGAACTGTGCGTATTGATTGTGAATGTGCGTACTAATTGGAAACATGCGTACTAATTTGCAATGTGTGTACTAATTGGAACTATGCGTAATAATTTGCAGTGTGCGTACTAATTGGAACTATGCGTACTGATTGGGAATGCTCGTACTATTTCCCAAATGAAACCTAACACTATCTTGAAGGAAAGTGATTTATTTATTTTTTATTTCTTTATTATTTTGTCACATGCCACAAGTACGAATTGGCAGATGAACACTAACACTACCTTGAAGGAAAGTGATTTATTTATTTATTTATTTTCTTGTCACATGCTACAAGTACGAATTGTCAGATGAACCCTAACACTACCTTGAAGGAAAGCCACACCACCACCACCACCACCACCACCACGCCGCCATGCCAGTAGGTTAATAATGTTTTACTTAGCCATGTAATTCTGGTCACACGGTAATGTTGTTTGCCGACACTCACCCATCGCTGTTTGTAATTTACCGCCGACACCGATCAGAAACTTACCGAGAAAAGACACCGAGTTGTGATGTTTGTGTGTGTGTGCGTGTGTTTGTGTGTGTGTCCATGTATACTTACACGTGTATATATATTTTTTGAGTGGTACACGCAATTTTTTTTCTCGTTTTGGGTTTGCTCGGATACGATGTGATGAGTCCCAAGTTATATTTGTAAGGAAGCTTTGCCAATTCAGTGATAAGCAATAAGTTATTTTGTAAAAGTTGCAAAAGAAGTTTATCGAAGCAGAAAGATGTATAATATGTATGTTAAGTATAATTGTATGTATAATCTTAAACGCTAAAAAAAAATAATCCTGATATGTTCCACTTGATATCAGGCTTTTTCTGTATGTACAAGTTAATGCTGTGTGCTATGTAATGTGTGTATGTGTGTGTGTGTGTGTGTATGGAGGAAGAGGAGGAGGAGGAGGAAAGAAAGAAGGTAAGAGGAGGAGTAGGAAAGAGAGAGAGGAAGAGAAATAGTGGAAGAGGAAAGAAAGAAGGAAAGAGGGAGGAAGTTCTTTGTGTGTGTGTTTGTATGGAGGAAGAGGAGGAGAAGAAATATCGGGAGGGGAAAGAAAACAGGGAAGAGACAGGAAGACATGTGTGAGAGGAGGGGAAGGAAATAATGGAAGAGGAAGAGGAGGAATGAGAGGAGAAGTAATGGAGAGGAAAAAAAGAAGGAAAGTGGGAGGAAGTTGTTTGTGTGTGTGTGTGTGTGTGTGTGTGTGTGTGTGTGTGTGTAACGCTGCAGGAAGCTCTGGTCACAGTTTGAACAATAGGAACAAACTCTCACGTTGTCCCTGGTACCCTACATGTGATACTCTCCCTAGTCCGAATGGGTCGTCCTCATGGCATTGCTCTTGTACATGTATAGGTTATGACTCCACCCTGCTGTGAAACTCCGATATACTGTTTACTATGAGCTAACAAGTCCCAAATACCCACTGGAAGAGCAGCTTTGTCAGTCTCTATAAGAACATGAACGGTAACTGCTCTGAGCCACTTAACGATGCTGTGTGTTGTGATTTCTTTGTACGTTGATAGGCGAGGATTCTGGCCCACTGTGAGACTCCTAGTGATGTTTATTAAGTCTGTGGCCTCGTGCAGACTCGTAATGTTTGTATGCAGATAGGTGATGGTTCTGCCCTACTGTGAGACTTGTAGTGATGTTGTTTAAGTCTGTGGCCTTGTGCAGACTCGTAATGTTTGTATGCGGATAGGTGATGGTTCTGCCCTACTGTGAGACTCGTAGTGATGTTGTTTAAGTCTGTGGCCTCATGCAGATTCCTTATGTTTGTGTGTGGGTAGGTGAGGATTCTGGCCCACTGTGAGACTCCTAGTGATGTTTATTAAGTCTGTGGCCTCGTGCAGACTCGTAATGTTAGTGTGTGGGTAGGTGATGGTTTTGCCCTGCCATGAGACTCTTTGTGACATTGTAATAATCCCTTTCTAGAGACGGTATGTTTGTGACTCGCAGCATCAGTGGAGAATCTTCAGAACAGGACAGAATTCTTTGTTTACATCTATACACCCATACTCAAAGGAGGGATAGTTCTGGGTATTGCTACAGGGAGGATGAGTTGTGTGTTCCGTACAGTTGGTGCTGCTCTCTTCATCTCCATCTCTCTATGTCGAGTAAAACACACAGATCCTCTCCTGTGCATCTTCAGAAAGGATTAGCTGTGTTGGAAGCCTTTTGTTATTTATAAGGGTTTTTGTGTATCATTACATTGTGTGATTATGAAAAGTACGCAGACCCTCTCCCATGCATCTTCAGAAAGGATTAGGTGTGTTGGAAGCCTTTATTTTGTTATTTATAAGGGTTTTTGTGTCATTACATTGTGCGATTATGAAAACACAGACCCTCTCCCATGCATATCCAGACAGAATTAGGTGTTGGAACCCTTTATTTTGCATTTATAAGGGTTTGAATGTGATTATATTGTGTGATTTTGAAAAGTACACAGACCCTCTCCCATGCATCTTCAGAAAGGATAAGGTGTGTTGGAAGCCTTTATTTAGTTATTTATAAGGTTTTTTGTGTGTCATTACATTGTGTGATTATGAAAACACACAGACCCTCTCCCATGCATATCCAGACAGAATTAGGTGTTGGAACCCTTTATTTTGTGTTTGTAAGGGTTTGTGTGTGATTATAATGTGTCATCAGGAAAAACACACAAGGGCACTCTCCCACACATCTCGAGAAAGTATCAGATGTGTTGAAACCCTTTATTTTGTGTTTGTGTGTGATTATATTGTGTGATCGGGAAAGACACACGAGGGCACTCTTCTACGCCGCTCCAGAAAGGATTGGGCATGTTGGAACCCTTTGTGTGTGTTTGTAGTGATTTATTTCATGTATGTATCGTGTAACTGGGTGAGGTAAGGTAACACAGCTCGGGCCACAGTCACATCCTCACATACTCCTTGCCGTACTGTCCTAGGTAGTACTTACACACCCACTGACACACCCTCACATGCCCCGTCCCTCACCCACTCACCCTGCCCTATGCACCACCCACATCCTTTCCTGCCTGAGTTTCACATTTTCATCGTCGCCGCCACATTTCGATTTCATAGCATTGCATCTACATTAACTACCTTTGTGTGTGTGTGTGTGTGTGTGTGTGTAGATTCTTCCTTAGCCATATGCAGGGAAATTCTTATGTGTATGTGGCTTCGTCATTATGCATCATGGGAGTTTTGTTATAATGTGTATATTCTTGGGCTACAGATGATGGTTTTGTTTTTGTTTTGGGATATTATTTTGTTGGATATTATGTTTGTGTATATTCTTAAACTGTAGATGATGTTTTTTTTTTTATGTGGTATTCACGTTGGCATACTTGTGGAGGGAGGGCCGACACAGCGGCTTGGTTCTATATTCTCTTCTTCTCCTTCTTCTTCTTCTTCTTCTTCTTCTTCTTCTTCTTCTTCAAATTAGCAGACCTTCTTTTTCATCAAATTAGCACACCTTCTTCCTCTTCTTCTTCTTCTTTTTCTTCTTCTTTTTCTTCAAATTGGTAGACCTTTTCCTTTTTTTTTTCCTTCTTCGTTTTCTTCTTCTTCTTCTTCAAATTAGCAGACCTTCTTTTTCATCAAATTATCACACCTTCTTCCTCTTCTTCTTCTTCTTCTTTTTCTTTTTCTTTTTCTTCATATTGGTAGACCTTTTCCTTTTTTTTTCCTCCTTCTTAGTTTTCTTCTTCTTCAAATTGGCAGACCTTTTCCTTTTTTTTCCTTCTTTGTTTTCTTCTCCTCCTTCTTCTTCTTCTTCTTCTTCTTCTTCTTCTTCTTCTTCTTCTTCTTCTCCTTCTTCTTCTTCTTCTTCTTCTTCCTTCGTCTTCACGCTGGCACACACCCCTTCACAAAATAGCCTGGTACTCCCCCTACAGTCACTTGAGAGCATTTCAGTCTCATCGTAAACCGTGACATCTTGAAAAACTTGTTAAATAATGATAAAAAAAAAATCCATATCGTTCAGACTTTCTCGTAGTGGCGGCAAAGGGCATTTAGTTATTTATTTATCCTTCTCTCGTGTTTCGTGAATGGTGCTTTGTATATATGGTTTGTGATACTGTTTTCTAGTTATAATACATAGTCATTTAAATGCTAGTCTACCGAGAGCTGTGTTGGGGTTATTTACTTAGCGGGAGAGAATTAATTATGTATTCCACTGGACATCAATTTCTAAGGGACTTTATTTATTTATTTTTATTTTCTTTTTTCTATTTTTTTTTTCTATTTTCGTCTAAGTCGCTATTTTTTATTTTTTTTATTATTTTTTTCTGCTTCTATTTTTGTCGAAGTCACTTTTTATTTTCACTTTTCTTGTTTTTTATTTTCCATTTCTATTTTCATCTGTCACAATTTTTATTTTTATCTATTTGTCTATTATTTTTTTCTATTTTTTGTTTTGTTTTCTTCGTTTTGTCGTCTAGGGAAAAATTGGCGCTTTGGAGAAATAAGTACCGTCATTGTTATTATTATACTTATTATTATTATTATTATTATTATTATTATTATTATTACATTTGGTTGTGTTTTTCATTTGTCTTGTTGAAGGATAGTGCCGAGAGAGGAGGTTATCATTGTCATCAACCCAGTAGCTGCGGGGATCATGTTTCTTAAAAGGCTCCTCTAAGCGAATTAATGAGAAAAAAAACCATCACTCATGCAAATCATTATAAAATATATATCAACGTATTTGTAATCAGTTTATGGATCCTCTATTTTGGGGGATGTTACGTCAAGGCAAAAATTTGACCCTTTGCCTCGGTAAAGCCACAAATTTGGCCCGTCACTGGTACACGGTAAAGCCACAAATTTGGCCCATCACTGGCACGCGGTAAAGCCACAAATTTGGCCTGATGCTGCTACTGGGTTAATTACGTAGATCACTTTATTATTTATATTTGGTGGTGCAGTGCTTAATTCTTGTTAGTTGAAGGTGCCAAACAAGCAGCTATTGAGATCATTGGCAGTTACTTAAGTTACTGGCTGTTATGACTTACTCGGTTTTTGTTACGTACCTGTTAGTGTCAAGTGAATTACTACTCAGAGCAATGTCTATCTCTTAAATTGATGCTTGTTTCTGATTTCAATGTCTGGATCTTAATGCTTTATACTGTCAAACTCAGAACATTGTTGGGTATACTTAGATCAGCATTTATTTTCACATTTGGTTGCGTATATTTTTATTTATTTTATTTTTTTTCTGATTTGAATGTTCGGATCCTATTGCTTTATACTGCCAAACTCAGAACATTGTCGGGTATACTTGTATCAACACTTATTTTCACATTTCGTTGCGTACTTTTTGTCATTTGTTATTTTTTGTTTCCGGATTTGGCTGTTCGGATATTCTTGATTTATACCGTCTTACTCAGAACATTGTCGGGTACACTTACATCAGCACTTACTTTCACACTTAGTTGCATGTGTTTCAGTATTTTGTAATTTTTGTCGTGGGAATATTTGGAACAGTGAATTGATTGCAGTATGGGTGCTTTGAGTTTGGTTGTTGCAAGATGGGGAAGAATTAAAAAATGGTCAATGCGATGGTTTACGCAGAGCTATCATTGGTGTTTTTGTGTTCTTTGTTGAATTGCTATAGGATGGAGTCTCTATATAAGGTCAGTGAAGGATAGGAAACTAATGGAGAAAAGAAATTAATGAGAAATTCCCTGTGGACAATATGGGGGGTATTACAAGACACCTTCGCTTCTCACATTACCTATTTCTAAAGGTCAAAGAGGGGGTCAATTGGGTTCTAATGAGTGTTTCTACAGGTTCATAGTACAGAGGAAGGGTCAAACTACCACCAGGGTCATAAAACTACCCCTGGAAATGCCTACAACTCCTACGAAAGCCTTGTTAAATATGTGTTCTTGGGCGACGAAATGTCTCATAATACACTATATCTTTTGTAATTCTTGATCCATTTTGTTTACCTTCAAATACTACACACTTGGTAATCTTCAAAGAGTGGGGCAAAGGGGCAGACAGTGATTTGACAAGGTGTTCCGCATAGCACCGTCGCGTCGAAAGGATCTGAGGTATTTGAATAAAGATGTACAAAAGAAAACATAGATTCATTGCTAGAATTCTTTGGTAATTATGTGACTGAGTTTGGTCAAGTCAAGAGGATGTGACGTGTTTCCAGAAAGTTAAAAAAAAGGTATTTCATCAACGACATAATTCTTGGTAAATGATGTGTGGTCGAACGTGTGAGGCAGTGCATGTTTTATTTTTTTTATTAATTTTTTTATTTTTTTATAGTAAAGGAAACAGCTCAAGGGTAAAAAAAAATAAAAAATAAAAAATAATGAAAAAAAAAGCCCGCAAATCACTGCTCCCGTAAAAGAGTTGAGAGGAGTGGCCAAAAGAGAGGTCAGTTTCGGGAGGAGAGGTGTCATAACTTCCTTCTGTGTAGTCCAATGCAATTTGAGAATGTTTATGAGTGTCACTTTACATGTACCCAAACACTACATCAGCACCTTAGCATCACACACCTGCTCAAGACGTGGCTCCTATAAAGTGCCGTGGCCAGTGGGAAGGAAAAAACTATTGTATAATTTTGTGTGGAGGGTTTCGACAAGGACTTGACACCATCTACGTAGCTCAGTGTGTCTTTTTGCAGTCCTGAGAAAAGAAGGACAGGTGTGTAGAGTTTGCAAAGGTTTCTACACCAAGACTCACCCCATCACAGTAGCACTCAATGTATTCTTTCAATGTCATGAGGAAGATAAAATGTCCAGAGTAAATTATGTTAGGGAGGATGTGTCTGTACAGCTGTGAGAGTAAAAGAGTGCAAGAATGTTAGTCCGGTATTATAAGACACACTCGCTTCTCATATCAACTATTTCTAAAGGTCAAAGAGGGGATCAATCCGGTTCTAATGAGTGTTTCTTTAGGTTCACGGTACAGAGGAAGGGTCAGACTACCACCAGGGTCATAAAACTACTCGTGAAAATACCCCAAACTCGTACGAAAGCCTTGTCAAATAGGTGAACTTGGGCGATGCAATGTTTAGTAATACGACCCTTACAGTCTGTGTGGAGACCAGCGTTGCCAGGTCATCGTACTTAGCACATAGTATTCTCCGTTCCTGACCCATAACTATTGCATAAAACACCCTAAATTAATGGTTTTAACAATAACTTTAACTGAATATCTTTATTAGTGTGGGTATGAGAGTTTTGGGTTTGAAACTGATAAATGCAGTTCTGAGTGCGACAATCTTGCAACGCTGGTGGAGATTTTTAGACACACACCACTGATAAAGCACCTGATGTTCCCAATTTTTTGAGGTACTACTGAGAGAAGATGCAAGTTTGTTTGAAGAGTCCACAAGCTCACACTCAACCTAATGTCCCTTATACTGTGCTGAGATAAAGACACACACCACCTGTTTAGCACCTGACATCCCTTTTTTGTGTACTACTGAGTGAAGATGCAAGTTTGTTTGAAGAGTCCACAAGCTCACACTCAACCTAATGTCCCTTATACTGTGCTGAGATAAAGACACACACCACCTGTTTAGCACCTGATGTCCCTTTTTTTAATACTACTGAGTGAATTTGCAAGTTTGTTTGAAGAGTCCACAAGCTCACACTCAACCTCACGACCCTGTACTGTGCTGAGGAGAAGAAAAAGGCAAGTTCTGTCGGGTTTACAATGAAAGTTTCTCCACCAACACACCACCAACTTTGTACATGTAGCATTTGATGTTCCTTTACAGTCCTTAAACGAAGTGCAAGTTCCTCAAAGTCTGCAAAGGTTATCCTCACCAAGACACACTTCTATGTAGCCGATGATGTACAGTTACGAGGAAGCAAATCTACCTAATGTCCTATCCTCACCAAGACACACTTCTATTTAGCCGATGATGTACAGTTACGAGGAAGCAAATCTACCTAATGTCCATAGTATGTGTTTCTCATGTATGTGACGTGATGTGTCCTCTCACGGCCTCCAACACGCCATATTTTCACGATGACAAACTTACCGTACCACAAACTCATCCGTACACAGTGGTTTTGTAGTGTATAGTTGCATTGTCTCCTTCAAGTGTATAATCCACTCACTCAACCCTTTGATGCATTTATGGAAGCTAAGTATGGCAATTTTCACGAGACACCACACACAAGAGAGAGAAATCTTTATGGGCACAAGTCAGTAGGGTTCTGATCTTACCCACGTGTTTGTACAATGTATAGCGACTGTCTTGTGATTTTTTTAGCGTATGTGTGACTGCATGTGTGCTTGTATCTTCTAATGTTATGAGTGTGTGTGTGTGAGTGTATATGTTCGTGTGTGAGTGCATTTAATACCACTTGCAATGGTGTATTTACAAAAGTGCAGACCCGAGGCAAATACAAGTTGCTATCCATTTATGAGAGTTTTAAGTGTCAAGTTGATACGTATTATGTGTCACTGATCTTAACATGGAGGGGATGTTACCGTGTTTATGTACATGCTAGTGTGAATATGTGACTGTGTTATGAGCTCCCACACAGCACGTTTCATGGCTACAAAATGAGATTATGTTAGCGATCTTACTAATGAGGGTATGTTGCCGTGTTAATGTACATGCTAGTGTGAATATGTGACTGTTATGAGCTCCCACACAGTTCATTATATGGCTACAAGATGAGGTTATGTTCTTGATCTTACTAATGAGGGTATGTTGCCGTGTTTGTATCCATGCTAGTGTGAATATATGACTTATGAGCTCCCACACAGTTCATTATATGGGTACAAGATGAGATTATGTTAGCGATCTTACCAGTGAGGGGATGTTGCCGTGTTTATATCCATGCTAGTGTGAATATATGACTTATGAGCTCCCACACAGTTCATTATATGGGTACAAGATGAGATTATGTTAGCGATCTTACCAGTGAGGGGATGTTGCCGTGTTTATATCCATGCTAGTGTGAATATGTGACTGTTTGTTTGTGTTACGAGCTACCACACAGTTTATTACATGGCTACAAGATGAGGTTATGTTAGTGATCTTACCAATGAGGGGATGTTGCCGTGTTAATGTCCATGCTAGTGGGAATATGTGGCTGTTTATTTTGTGTTACAAGCTCCTACACAGTACGTCATATGGCCACAAAATGAGATTATGTTAGCGACCTTACCAGTGAGGGGATGTTGCCGTGTTTATGTCCATGCTAGTGAGAATATATGACTTATGAGCTCCCACACAGTACGTTATATGGCTACAAGATGAGATTGTGTTACTGACCTTATTGTTGAGGGGATGCTACAGTGTTTATGTCCATGCTAGTGAGAATGTGAATGTGTTACGAGCTGCCACACCTTCCGTTACATGGCTATTAGTTTATGTCACATTACCGATCCTACTAATGAGGGAATGTTACGATGTTTATATATGTTCATGCCCGTGTGAATGCGTAACTGTCTCTGTGTGTTACAAGCTACCACACAGTTTGTTACGTTGTGGTTACAAGCTTATGTTATGTTACTACTCTGTCCATGGCAGTGTGGATGTGACTTTTAACCTGTTAGCGGCGTCGGGCCAAATTTGAGGCTTTACGGTGTACCAGCGACGGGCCAGATTTGTGCCATGATAAAGACCCCCAAAAATAGATGATGCATAAAATGATCACAAATGCGTTGAAACATATTATGAAATGGTTTGCGGATTTTTTCTCATTTTTCTCGCTTGGAGGGGCCATTAAGAAACATGGTCCCCGCAGCTACTGGGTTAAGAGCTCCCACACAGTTCGTTACATGACTTCCTTCACCTCACTTCCCCAAGCTGGCGTTTAGGGTGCTATTCTCAGACACTTCCGACGCCCATATGAACCACTTCCCACGGCCAAAACGGAGATTCACCCACTTCTAATGACTATTGCTTTAGGTTCATGGTACAGAGGAAAGGGTCAAACTACCACCAGGATCATAAAACTACCCTTGGAAGTGCCCCAAACTCTTACAAAGGCCAAAACAGAGATTAACCCACTTCTAATGACTATTGGTTTAGGTTCATGGTACAGAGGAAAGGGTCAAACTATCACCAGGATCATAAAACTACCCTTGGAAGTGCCCCAAACTCTTACAAAGGCCAAAACAGAGATTAACCCACATCTAATGACTATTGTTTTAGGTTCATGGTACAGAAGAAGGGTCAGACTACCACCAGGATCATAAAACTACCCCTGGAAATGCCTGAAGCTCTTACAAAACCCTTGTCAAACTTTAATATGTGTTTTGAGTCTGGTTTGGTTGATGTATTGTTTTAGGTTCATGGTACAGAGGAAAGGGTCACACTACCACCAGGATCATAAAACTACCCATGGAAATACCTCAAACTCCTACGAAACCTTTGTCAAACTTTAATATGTATTTTGAGTCTGGTTTGGTTGATACATTATGGTTATATTGGATGCAGAAGTGTGTTAGAACATGACCCTTAGTCCATGCAGCCCCCAGGAGTCGGATGTCAGGCCCCGGCACACTTCATTATTGTGATCTGGGGCGGGGCTGTCCTGGGGCGGCCTCACAAAGGTGCTCACTCGTTCGTTACCTCGGGAGTCAAGGCGTTCTTCAGGTGTTCAGTCACTACGCTAATCTGTATGTAAGGTTCCAATTTGTACTCACCAGGAAAATAGTACTGTTGAAAATAAGCTTGATTGTAGGTTGTGGGCTCGAGTGTACAGAAAATGAGGTCAGTATTGTATTAGGGAAATTGAGCTACAGGGAATCGACCTTGAATTTATTGATAACTGAGCTTAGGTTATGGGCTCTTGAGTAAACAGGAAATGAGGTCAGTTTTGTATAAAGGAAATTGAGTTTGAGTGTATAGATAATTGAGCTTAGGTTATGGGCTCTTGAGTAAACAGGAAATGAGGTCAGTTTTGTATAAAGGAAATTGAGCTTAAGTGTATAGATAATTGAGCTTAGGTTATGGGCTCTTGAGTATACAGGAAATGAGCCCAGTCTTGTATATGGGAAATTGAGCTTGTACTACAGGGAAATCGAGCTTGAGTTTATTGATAACTGAGCTTAGGTTATGGGCTCTTGAGTATATGGAAAATGAGGTCAGTTTTGTATAAGGGAATTGAGCTTGTACTACAGGGAAAATTGAGCTTGAGTTTATAGATAATTGAGTGTAGGATTGAGCTTTTGAGTATATGGAAGATGAGGTCAGTTGTGTATATGGGAAATTGAGCTTGTACTACAGGGAAAAATGAGCTTGTGTGTGTTTGTATCAGTCTCTACTTTAACAATACTTAACTTTACACCTTAGTCCAATTTTCCAAGCTATTTCATTTTTGGTATGAGTACAAATTGGAAGAGCGAGTACAGATTGGGACACATACCCCAGACCTTGGCAGTGAGCGAGTCTCTGCCGATGAAACACTCACAACCCAACACACAGACATGAAACTTATCCCCGCAGTTTCACGTCGTCAGCAGCCTCGTGACAGAAGCGGATTGTGATAGATGCCTAGACCCGATTCCACAGTCCAACATCGTGTCTTTGTAACATTCTGAACCAAACTACACAATCCCATACAATCCATAATGATGTTTTCTACTCACCACCAGACACACGAAAGACCTGTACGGTGTCCTTAAATTTCTGAACCTAAGATGTGACCCAGTTCCACAGTCCAACATCGTGTCTTTGTAACATCCCGAACCAAACTATACAGTCCCATACAATCCATAATGATGTTTTCTACTCACCACCAGACACACGAAAGACCTGTCGGTGTCCTTAAATTTCTGAACCTAAGATGTGACCCAGTTCCACAGTCCAACATCGTGTCTTTGTAACATCCCGAACCAAACTATACAGTCCCATACAATCCATAATGATGTTTTCTACTCACCACCAGACACACGAAAGACCTGTACGGTGTCCTTAAATTTCTGAACCTAAGATGTGACCCAGTTCCACAGTCCAACATCGTGTCTTTGTAACATCCCGAACCAAACTATACAGTCCCATACAATCCATAATGATGTTTTCTACTCACCACCAGACACGGTGTCCTTAAACTTCTGAACCTAAGATGTGACCCAGTTCCACAGTCCAACATCGTGTCTTTGTAACATCCCGAACCAAACTACACAATCCCATACAATCCATAATGATGTTTTCTACTCACCACCAGACACACGAAAGACCTGTACGGTGTCCTTAAATTTCCGAACCTAAGATGTGACCCAGTTCCACAGTCCAACATCGTGTCTTTGTAACATCCAGAACCAAACTATACAATCCCATACAATCCATAATGATGTTTCCTACTCACCACCAGATACACGAAAGATTTGCATGGTGTCCTTAAATTTCTGAAGCTAAGATATGAACGAACACTATACCGGGATTTTTCAGTCTTTGGTATTGGTTTTGGAGCTTACTAACCCATTGTGGAAAACGGTGAAAGTGGTACCGGTTGGAGGGTATCACAAAACCGCTTCCTGACCGTCTTTTGAGGTTTTTGCAGCGTTTAGTGATCAGCAAGGAAGAAATGTTTGTTGAAATGGAAGTTACAAAGCCACAACACGACAGTCTATTAAGGTTTTTGCAGCGTTTAGTGATCAGCAAGGAAGAAATATACTGTTGAAATGAAAGTTACAAAGCCACAACATGACAGTCTCTTGAGGTTTTTGCAGCGTTTAGTGATCAGCAAGGAAGAAATGTTTGTTGAAATGGAACTTACAAAGCCACAACATGACAGTCTATTAAGGTTTTTGCAGCGTTTAGTGATCAGCAAGGAAGAAATGTTTGTTGAAATGGAAGTTACAAAGCCACAACATGACAGTCTATTAAGGTTTTTGCAGCGTTTAATGATCGGCAAGGAAGAAATGTTTGTTGAAATGGAAGTTACAAAGCCACTACATGACAGTCTATTAAGGTTTCTGCAGCGTTTAATGATCAGCAAGGAAGAAATGTTTGTTGAAATGGAAGTTACAAAGCCACAACATGACAGTCTCTTGAGGTTTTTGCAGCGTTTAGTGATCAGCAAGGAAGAAATGTTTGTTGAAATGGAAGTTACAAAGCCACTACATGACAGTCCATTAAGGTTTCTGCAGCGTTTAATGATCAGCAAGGAAGAAATGTTTGTTGAAATGGAAGTTACAAAGCCACAACATGACAGTCTATTAAGGTTTTTGCAGCGTTTAATGATCAGCAAGGAAGAAATGTTTGTTGAAATGGAAGTTACAAAGCCACAACATGACAGTCTATTAAGGTTTTTGCAGCGTTTAGTGATCAGCAAGGAAGAAATGTTTGTTGAAATGGAAGTTACAAAGCCACTACATGACAGTCTATTAAGGTTTTTGCAGCGTTTAATGATCAGCAAGGAAGAAATGTTTGTTGAAATGGAACTTACAAAGCCACAACATGACAGTCTATTAAGGTTTTTGCAGCGTTTAGTGATCAGCAAGGAAGAAATGTTTGTTGAAATGGAAGTTACAAAGCCACAACATGACAGTCTATTAAGGTTTTTGCAGCGTTTAATGATCGGCAAGGAAGAAATGTTTGTTGAAATGGAAGTTACAAAGCCACTACATGACAGTCTATTAAGGTTTCTGCAGCGTTTAGTGATCAGCAAGGAAGAAATGTTTGTTGAAATGGAAGTTACAAAGCCACAACATGACAGTCTCTTGAGGTTTTTGCAGCGTTTAGTGATCAGCAAGGAAGAAATGTTTGTTGAAATGGAAGTTACAAAGCCACTACATGACAGTCCATTAAGGTTTCTGCAGCGTTTAATGATCAGCAAGGAAGAAATGTTTGTTGAAATGGAAGTTACAAAGCCACAACATGACAGTCTATTAAGGTTTCTGCAGCGTTTAATGATCAGCAAGGAAGAAATGTTTGTTGAAATGGAAGTTACAAAGCCACAACATGACAGTCTATTAAGGTTTCTGCAGCGTTTAATGATCAGCAAGGAAGAAATGTTTGTTGAAATGGAAGTTACAAAGCCACAACATGACAGTCTATTAAGGTTTCTGCAGCGTTTAATGATCGGCAAGGAAGAAATATACTGTTGAAATGGAAGTTACAAAGCCATGACGCAACAGTCTATTGAGGTTTTTGAAGCGTTTAGTGATCGAGAAAGGAAGTGTTTTGTCGGAAGAAGTTAACAAGGATCCCAGCTTAATTTTTTTCCATTTTTTTATTTCTGGTTGTATTATTGGTGTCATGAGGTGAGAGGTGTATTTTGAACGATTGGGGTATTTCCGCGATTTCATTTAAGAGAAGTTGACAAGGCTCCCATCTTTTTTTTCACTTTTTTTTTATTTATTTTATTTATTTTATTTTTTTATTTCCTGGTTGTATGATTGGTGCCGTGAAGTGAGAGGTGTATTTTGAATGATTGGGGTATTTCCACAATTTCATTTTATTCACTATCTATATTTGAACCTTAGGGAGAACACACAACAACATGCATTTTTTTTAATACTAGATGTTAAAAAAATAATCACTTGCAAACATTTAAGTAATACATATAAACCACAGAAACGTCTTAAATTGCCCTGATTGTACAAAATACCGCCACCACTACCACAGAGAAATCCTAGTTACCTCTTGTTAATACTACTCAAATATTACCCATTTCACTTGCCTGGTTTGTGATGTTTTGGAAATTTACAGCTATTCAGTCTTTACGTATCCAACCTTACCCCCGCACCTTACCGTGTCTTCAGTACGTCACTTACCCATGTCTTTTTGTAGTGCCATATCGTCACACTCCTCTGGTTTGATATGTTTTGGAACTTTACAGCTATTCAGTCTTTACATATACAACCTTACCTCTGCACCTTACCGTGTCTTCAGTACGTCACTTATCCATGTCTTTTTGTGATGCCATATCGTCACACTCGTCTGGTTTGATATGTTTTGGAACTTTACAGCTATTCAGTCTTTACATATACAACCTTACCCCCGCACCTTACCGTGTCTTCAGTACGTCACTTATCCATGTCTTTTTGTAGTGCCATATCGTCACACTCCTCTGGTTTGATATGTTTTGGAACTTTACAGCTATTCAGTCTTTACGTATACAAGTTTACCTCCGCACCTTACCGTGTCTTCAGTACGTCACTTATCCATGTCTTTTTGTAGTGCCATATCGTCTCACTCGTTGGGTTTGATGAGTTTCTGAAATTTGTAGCTATTCCCTCTTTTCCTGATCCAACCTTACCTCCATATCTTACCGTGCCTTTTCGTTGCATCACACCTTTTTTATTTTTATCGTGCCATATCGTCTCACTCATCCAGTTTGATATGTCTCGGAAATTTAGAGCAATTCCTTTACGTATTCAACCTTACCTCCATGCCTTGTTGTGTCTTTTCATTACATCACCTAACCTTTTCTTTTTATTATGCCGTAACGTCTCACTCGTCTGGGTTGTTCTGTTTTGGAAATTTACAGCTATTCCTTTACGTATTCAACATTACCTCCGTACCTTACCATGTCTTTTCATTACATCACATAAGCTTTTCTTTTTGTGGTGCCATATCGTTTCACTCGTCTGGTTTAATATGTTTCGGAAATTCACAGCCATTCCTTCATTACGTACCCAACCTTACCTCACCGTGTCTTTTCATTACATCACTTAAACTTTTCTTTTTGTGGTGCCATATCGTTTCACTCGTCTGGTTTAATATGTTTCAGAAATGCACAGTCATTCCTTCATTACGTACCCAACCTTACCTCACTGTGTCTTTTCATTACATCACTTAAGCTTTTCTTTTTGTGGTGCCATATCGTTTCACTCGTCTGGTTTAATATGTTTCGGAAATTCATAGTCATTCCTTCATTACGTACCCAACCTTACCTCACTGTGTCTTTTCATTACATCACTTAAACTTTTCTTTTTGTGGTGCCATATCGTTTCACTCGTCTGGTTTAATATGTTTCGGAAATTCACAGTCATTCCTTCATTTCGTACCCAACCTTACCTTACCGTGTCTTCGTTACATCGCTGTGCTTCGTTTCCTTCACTCACCCTTTTCTTTTAATGATGCCATATCGCCTCACTCGTCTGGTTTGATATGTTTTGGAAATTTACAGCTATTTCTTCACGTATCCAACCTTAACTTCCATACCTCACCATGTCTTTCCGTTTCAACACTGTGCTTCGTTTCCTTCACTTACCCTCTTTTTTATAGTGCCATGTCATCTCTGTTTTCTAGCATGTTTTATTCCCGTTAAGTCGCTCCTCATATTTCCTGCCAGCCGTCTGTAAATTAACAAACTGATGAATTATCGTAATGTATTTTTCTGCCTTTATTGTGATATTGTCAAGGCTAAGCTCTTTCATTGATCCGAATTGTTGCACTGAGAGAGTTTCCAGGTATTTCTCTTCACTGCAGCTCCTTTGTAAATTAATATGCTAATGAATTATATAGCGCAGTGCATCCTGCCTTCAATGTAGGGTATTGTTGAGGCTGTTTAGATTGTTTTCGTGTGTATACTTAAGCAGTGTGACACCTAATTTTGGGGGTATGCATCTGTACAGCTCTCTGATTCACTTAGTTTTTCATATGTCACTTGGAATGTCTTTTCAAAAATACTTATTGCTTCCATTGCTAAAAGTCGTCAAAGATATATTTATGTTTTTTGTGTACTTTTATTTTATTTATTTATTATTTTTTTTTTTTACAGGAAAGGAAGCAGCTCAAGGGTATAAAAAAGGTGTATAAAAAAAGCCTGCTCCTAAAAGGAGATGAAAGTAGAGAGTGGCCAAAAGAGAGGTCAATTTCGGGTGGAGAGGCGTCTTGATTCCTCTTGCAAGATCATTTGACACTTAAATTTTTGGTATGCATCTGTACAGCTCCAATTACTCTATTTTTCATATCTTTCTTGGAACGTCTTTTCGGAAATACCTAACACTTCCGTAGCTGTAAATCATTCAGTTAAAGTCTTCTTATACATTAGCCAACCATGTGATATTGATACCTTACCAAAAAAAAGACATATCATTTGAAGCTCAACCATTCCTGTCCTGCGTCGCGGCGTGTTAGCGATTAGTATGTGTTGATTTTGTGTGTCGTGTGTTGCCGCGCTCACCGTCGGTTGTGGGTCAAGGGAAGCTCCTAGTCAGTTGTGGATACTCTGTAATGATGGATACTGTCTTATTTTTTCTAACTTATGACTTGTCTGTCAGTTTGTACATTCCCTTCAAGTTAATACTCATGAAAAATTCTGGCAATGATGGATTCTGTCTTGTTTTCTTTGATTTGGAATTTGTTTGCCAGATTGTACATTCCCTTCAAGTTAATTGATACTCATGAAAAATTCTGGCAATGATGGATTCTGTCTTGTTTTCTTTGATTTGGAATTTGCCAGATTGTACATTCCCTTCAAGTTAATTGATACTCATGAAAAATTCTGGTTATGATGGATTCTGTCTTTTCTTTTTCTTAGGGTTTGTTTTTGTTAATTTGTACATCCTCTTCAAGTTAATACTCGTGAAAATATCTGATAACCTCCAGCTGTTTTCCCTCTAACTAAACTGGTCTAAGATTTATCATTGACTTCATTGGAGGAGAAGTAGCATCCCCTTCCTGCCGTGATTTCACAATCTCCGTTTGCTTTGATAATGTATAACCTTTGCCTCCCTTCCCCTAATTCAGCAGATCTTCAATTAAAACGGATTTCACTGGAGAAGTTACATTTGGTTTGTTCATGTTATCGCTGTGCCTCATATTTTAACTATTTGGGCTACTATTTGAAGGGTTGATCACTACTGCAGTTTGAGGTCAGTTCATTTTTTATACCCCATCATTTCCTAGTGTTTTCCTGAGTACCAATTTGAGGGCTTCGTATAAATTGGCAAACACACCATACCGGAAAATTGTGGCTGTCTCGTACATGCCTGCATAGAGAGGTGGCAATGAGTGTGGTGTCTTACTGCATCATCTTTCTAACCAACACACACGGAGCTGGCAATGAGATGTCAAGGTGTTTCAGATTCTCTCGTTTTCTACTTCCAAGCATAGTGTGGCAGCCTGGAGCACACTGTATGGCTTAGCATGGTGTGTGAGGGCATCAGTCTCTCTTTTCTACTTATAAGCTAACTGTATCTGCCTTGAAAACATCTAAAGACTTGTCAATACCAGAGGCGTAGAGTATAGGAGCTCGGCCACCTTGATCACAGGCGCTAGAAGTTACGTGATACAATTGTGCGTTTTGTTCTCTAGATACTTATTTGAGATCCTGTTAATACCTTTAGTCAAACCATTTTAAATAGTTTGTTTGGGCATTCAGTTCCGTGGGTCCTTTCCTCCCCTCTGCCACACAGCCCCAACACCTATCCCTTCCTCTCATATGTTACCTATAGCTAACATATGAGAGGGAAAAATAGGTGTTGGGACTGTGTGGCAGACCAGAGGGGGGGAAAGGACCCATGGAATTGAATGCCCAAACAGATTATTTAAAATGGTTTGACTATAGAGCACAAAAAGCAATTATATCAGGATCAATATGAATTTCGCATAGCTCGTTTGGTAATAACACGGCACCTGTGATGAAGCTGGCCAAACTCCTATTCTGAGGCTCTGGGTACTATGCGTTGAGGGTGTCTCATGTTATATCATCCCTCTAAGCTAACATTGCCTGGCCTCCACCTTGCAAGAGCAGGCAGCATGTTAAAGTCTCAAGTCTTTAGTCCACTAGCAAGCAAGAGTGTGGCTGCCTTGACCATGCCCTCTATAATGTGTGTGTGTGTGTGAGGGTTTTCATGCTATACAATATGTTTCAGTCTTTGGCGAGTCATGTCATTGCTGCCATAGTCAGTGTACACCAAACTGGCACAGAAGCTCCGCCCCCTTTTCCATAGCTATAGCTGATTGGTTGGATGAAAAGTTAAGGAGTCAATGCTATCTTAGGGTGAGGGAGAGAGCAGGGGGTTCTGGACTAATATAATGTACGCTAACTATAGTAAGCAGGAACACCCTTACAAGATATGATGTGTCTTAACAGCCTGTCACATCATCAGCTCACGCCCTATTTTTGCAACTTGTCATCAAACTGTGGCTGCCTTCACTACACTCTCTCTACAGCAACTTGTGTGAGAGGGTTCCAACCACTATACAATCTGTCACATGAGGTGTCGGGAGAAGGGGCGAGACGGACAGAGCCATTTTTTAATAGTTTCCATTAAAAAGCCAGGTTACTCATTCCAGGGAAAACAAGATATAGGTTACAAGGGAAAATCGGCCCTCAGCACACCAAATACAAGGTTGTTTTTTCCCTGTAACTTGTGTCTTGTTCTTCCTGCAATGTTTAGCCTGACTTTCCTTTTCCATTTTTATTTATTTATTTATTTTTTTGCATCTAGCGCCAACTACAAACTGCAACTGTAAACTAGAAATAAATGGCTCTGTCCCTTACACCCCTTCCCCTCAAGACGCCCCACATCATTGGCAAGTCCTGTCTTTGATAAATAAGAAGTCTTCCAAATTTTGGCTTTACAATGTGTACACTTACCCAAGGGTCCTTCAGTGTACAGTGCTTTACTCATTCACTGCGGGGGTTACCTGGGCTGATATTACAGGCAAGCCGCACACCTTCCCTTCGCCCCTGTGGTTGTACTTGACTATGGATGTGTATGCCAGGGTCTCCACACCATTCAAAATTAGTACTTGTGTCGGGGCAAAATCTACACTTCGGAAAATTGAACCAGTGTGGAAATGAGCTAGTCAGGTTGGCAATGTTTGTGAATCTTTGGACAAGAGTTACATTTTCATGCCTTGGCTAAATTGTTCGTTTCCTGATGAGTAGTAATTGGAATGGTGCATGGAAATTTGCAGACACTTACATTAATCTCTCGGATGGAAAATTTGTTAAAAGATTTATTTGTTTTTTATATGGTCATTTGTATCAGTAAGAAAAGACTGCTTAAGTTTGTTCAATAATAGTCTTGTTTGAGATCTATTTGGATATAAAATCATAAAACTCTTGTGATTTGGCTGTAGTTTGTAATTGTAGAGATATTTTTTGAACGATACCCTTGATTGAACAGTCATGTTTATTATGATTTTCCTTTTGTGGTCAGAAATCCTGTTACTATATTTACATTTGCATATCTTAATCTATGCATTTTTACCAAATTTTTGCTATGCACATGTGAAGCTCATTGATTTATTTATTTCTCGTATCTCATACTTGAAATATCTCTTGAAAATACCAGATAATTTAGTTTCTATGAATTATACTTTTTCATTTCTACATATCATATTTTCACTATCTTTCTGGTCTCATTTACTTCTCATATCTACTTCTTTCTTCCTTTACTCCTTTTGCCTCCCTTCACTAGTCTTACTTTACTCCTTCCCCCTCTTTCTTCCTCCCTTCCCTCTTCCCTTCTTACCTTTTCCCTTCACCCTCCTTCTTTCTTCCCTTCCCTAGCCTTACATTCCTTCTTTCCCCTCTTTCTTCCTCCCTTCACTCCCCATAACTTCCCCTCTCACATCTCTTACGTCTTCCCTTATATTTTATCACTCCTCTCCTTTCTCTTTTTTCTCTTCCACTCATTATTATTATTATTGTTTGGAATACCTCTGACGAAACTTACTTTAATATCACTGGGGTTTTCTACTGTTTCAAAATTGACCCTCAGCCACCAGCACAGGTTTGAGGGGAAGGCCGTGTGGGTGTCTGTATAGGGCCAGGCAGCTCGCCCTCCTGTGTTTCTCAGTGTTGGAGTGTTGCTAAGTACAGCCGTGTCAGTGTGGTTTTGCCGAGCAGGGGGTGTTTGCCACTTTGCTCACACCACACGGTTAGCACTCATGTACAGAGGAGGCATACACAATTAATACACAATTAAGATGAGTTATTTTTTTCCTTTTTTTCATTTTTATACTGAATCATATTGCCAGATCTTTTAAATGCCGTATTAGTATTTCTTAATTCATCCACTTGCTTCCAACGCTCCATTTTCTCTCCACTTCATTTCTTTTCTCTCCCCATTTTTTCTTTATTATTTCATTTACCTCCTTCCCACTCTCCCTTCTCCCTCCACTTCATTCCTTCCCCACTCCCCATTTTTTCTTTATTAACCCATCTCTACCTTTTCTCCCTTTTCTTCATTTCACTCCTCTACTCTACTCCAATCATGTGGCTAGTTGGGCTTTTTAATTCCACTTTTGGGACAGAATTAGTTCAAGTATTGGATTTTCAGAGTTAAGTCGACAACAAACTCAGTCATAAAAGAGCACTATAAAAGAATCAACACAGCCAACTAACCACATTATTGTTACTGAAGACTAACACCACATTTAAGACATCAGGCATTGTTTATTTCCACTGTAGTTTTTGCCCCAGGATGTGAGTGCCAACTGGTATGGTGTGAACGGTACTGGCAAGCACGTCTTCCTGCTCCTCCAGTGTTTTCGTAGCCATTTGTGACTTCCCACGTTAACCATCAATTATCCGTTTTGTTTCCTCTGGTCACGTAGTCCACACAACAGTATCATGTACAACTCTGCAGCTCATTTGAAATTTAATAATATATATGATGAAAATAATTTTATTGTTTGCTTCCATACATGATTATACAAAAACAGGGCATGACTTACAATTGAAACTTAAATATAACCTAGTAAACAGCTGCTTGGGGTAAAATATAATATCCACTGAGGAAGGAAGGAAGGAAGGAGGGAGAGGCAGATGTGAGAGAGAGGGAAGGAAAAGGATGGAGAGTAAGGGAAAGGGGAGGAAGTAGATGGATTAATAGGAAAAGAATGGGGAGGAAAGAAATGGAGGAAAGGGAGAGAGGAAAGGAAGTGGACTGAGAGGAAGAAAAATGGAGAGGGAAAGGTAGAGGAGGGAGAGAGGTGATAAATAAAACGATGAGTAGGGAGGAAAGAAAAAACGGGAATGTAGTAGATGGATGAAGAGAGAGAATAAAGAACAGGGAGGAAAGGAGAAAAGAGGAGGAACAAGAGATGAGAAAGATTAGTAAGGAGAGAAGATAATGGAAGGGAAGGGAGGGAGGGATTGGAGAAGGGGAGATAGAGAAGAAGGGAGAGGAGATGGTGACAGGGATTTAGTTGAACAGAAGAAAGAGAATGGGAGGGAAAAAAGGGAAGTATGGAATTAAATAGAAGGAAATAGAAAGGTAGGCATAGGAGAGATAGTGAGGAGAGTGTGGGAAACAAGAAGAAAACAAGATAAGAGGAGGGAGGAGGAGAAGAGGAAGATTGAGAGGTGAATAGTGGTTGAGTATACCATAGAGGGAGAAGTGAAGAAAATGGGCGAATAAGGAAGAAGTGATAAGTGAATAAGTATGAAGAGAGGAGTGGATGGGTAGAGGAAGAGAATGGATGATGGAATGGATGAATAGGTGAAGAGAGGTGGAGTGAATAAATAGGGAGGAAGAAGTGGAGCGAGATGAGCAGGGAGAGGGAGGCGAGGAGATGAGTTCATGAATAAGATGAGGAAGAAGGGAGAAGAGATAGGAAAAGAGGGAGAAGACATGAGGAAAAGAGGGAGAAGACATGAAGAAAAGAGGGAGAAGAGATGAGGAAAAGAGGGAGAAGACATGAGGAAAAGAGGGAGAAGACATGAGGAAAAGAGGGAGAAGAGATGAGGAAAAGAGGGAGAAGACATGAGGAAAAGAGGGAGAAGAGATGAGGAAAAGAGGGAGAAGACATGAGGAAAAGAGGGAGAAGACATGAGGAAAAGAGGGAGAAGACATGAGGAAAAGAGGGAGAAGAGATGAGTAAGAAGAGGGAGAAGAGATGAGGAAAAGAGGGAGAAGAGATGAGGAAAAGAGGGAGAAGAGATGAGTAAGAAGAGGGAGAAGACATGAGGAAAAGAGGGAGAAGAGATGAGTAAGAAGAGGGAGAAGACATGAGGAAAAGAGGGAGAAGAGATGAGGAAAAGAGGGAGAAAAGATAAGTCAGAAGAGGGAGGAGAGATGAGGAAAAGAGGGAGAAGACATGAGGAAAAACGGGAGAAGAGATGAGGAAAAGAAGGAGAAGAGATGAGGAACAGAGGGAGAAGAGATAAGTCAGAAGAGGGAGGTGAGATGAGCAGGAACGGAGAGGTGAAGAGAACGAGGGAGAGGTGAAGAGGGAATGAGGGAGAGGTGGGCGAAGAGAAAGTGGAGGACGGGAGAGGGCGAGGGGGGACTAGGGAAGACGAAGAGGACAAACATTCGCTCCCAAAATAAACATGTAGATAACACGCCACTATAGTCAGGCCAGGAACACAAAGCCGCACCATTACTGGGTTCAAATACCTGTCATAGCCGCCGCACCACCCAAAGTGAATCCAACACACCTAAAAACAATTAAAAAAGCTCTAATACCTCCCTATACATATCTAATATTATTGATTATTGATTACTTATTACCCGTGTTAACACTGGATTGATATAAACCTCTTCACTCACTCATTTAAATCTGACAGCTGAGAAATTACATCAAAAGCTAAAACATTAAATATCTTGACCCAGCTTCCCAACCACCCAGCCAGTGAGGGGCAGAGGGAGGAGGAGGGAGGGAGGGAAGAACGTATATGATAAGGAAGGGACAGGGGCAGAGAAGTGCGGTGTGGTGTGGTGAGGTGGGTGAGGTCGAGTGTAGAGATGAGAGGTGATGGAGTCTGATGTGGCGCGGTGGTGTGATGATATAGTCAGGTGTGGTGTGGTGATGTAGTCAGGTGTGGTGTGGTGATGTAGTTAGGTATGGTGTGGTGATGTAGTCAGGTGTGGTGTGGTGATGTAGTCAGGTGTGGTGTGGTGATGTAGTCAGGTATGGTGAGGTGATGTAGTCAGGTGTGGTGTGGTGATGTAGTCAGGTGTGGTGTGGTGATGTAGTTAGGTATGGTGTGGTGATGTAGTCAGGTGTGGTGTGGTGATGTAGTCTGGTGTGGTGTGGTGATGTAGTCAGGTATGGTGAGGTGATGTAGTCAGGTGTGGTGATGTGATGTAGTCAGGTGTGGTGAGGTGATGTAGTCAGGTGTGGTGAGGTGATGTAGTCAGGTGTGGTGTGGTGATGTAGTCAGGTGTGGTGTGGTGATGTAGTCAGGTGTGGTGAGGTGATGTAGTCAGGTGTGGTGTGGTGATGCAGTCAGGTGTGGTGTGGTGATGTAGTCAGGTGTGGTGTGGTGATGTAGTCGTGTGGTGTGGTGATGTAGTCAGGTGTGGTGAGGTGATGTAGTCAAGTGTGGTGTGGTGATGTAGTCAGGTGTGGTGTTGTGATGTAGTCAGGTGTGGTGAGGTGATGTAGTCAGGTGTGGTGTGGTGATGTAGTCAGGTATGGTGAGGTGATGTAGTCAGGTGTGGTGTGGTGATGTAGTCAGGTATGGTGAGGTGATGTAGTCAGGTGTGATGTGGTGATGTAGTCAGGTGTGGTGTGGTGATGTAGTCAGGTGTGGTGTGGTGATGTAGTCAGGTGTGGTGTGGTGATGTAGTCAGGTGTGGTGTGGTGATGTAGTCAGGTGTGGTGTGGTGATGTAGTCAGGTATGGTGTGGTGATGTAGTCAGGTGTGGTGTGGTGATGTAGTCAGGTGTGGTGTGGTGGTGTAGTCAGGTGTGATGTGGTGATGTAGTCAGGTGTGGTGTGGTGATGTAGTCAGGTATGGTGAGGTGATGTAGTCAGGTATGGTGTGGTGATGTAGTCAGGTATGGTGTGGTGATGTAGTCAGGTATGGTGTGGTGATGTAGTCAGGTATGGTGAGGTGATGTAGTCAGGTGTGGTGTGGTGATGTAGTCAGGTGTGGTGTGGTGATGTAGTCAGGTGTGGTGTGGTGATGTAGTCAGGTATGGTGTGATGTAGTCAGGTGTGGTGTGGTGATGTAGTCAGGTATGGTGTGGTGATGTAGTCAGGTATGGTGTGGTGATGTAGTCAGGTGTGGTGTGGTGATGTAGTCAGGTATGGTGTGGTGATGTAGTCAGGTGTGGTGTGGTGATGTAGTCAGGTGTGGTGTGGTGATGTAGTCAGGTGTGGTGTGGTGATGTAGTCAGGTGTGGTGAGGTGATGTAGTCAGGGGTGGCGCGGTGATGTAGTCTGGTTTGGCGCGGTGTGGTGATGTAGTCACGTGTGCAGATGTGGTCAGGTGTGGTGTGGCGATGTAGTGAGGTGGTGTGGTGCGGTAACGTGAGGTGGTGTGGTGTTGTGAGGTGTGATGTAGTGAGTGAGGTGGTGTGGTGCGGTAACGTGAGGTGGTGTGGTGTTGAGGTGTGATGCAGTGAGTGAGGAGGTGTAATGCAGTGAGTGAGGTGGTGTGTTGTGAGGTATGATGTAGTGAGTGAGATGGTGTGGTGTTGTGAGGTGTGATGTAGTGAGTGAGGTGGTGTGGTGCGGTAACGTGAGGTAGTGTGGTGTGGTGAAGCATGGCACGGTGTGGTATAGTGGAGTGGTGAGTCGAGGTGAGGTATGGCGTTGTGTGGTGAAGCATGGCACGGTGTGGTACAGCGGAGTGGTGAGTCGAGGTGAGGTATGGCGTTGTGTGGTGAAACATGGCAAGGTGTGGTACAGCGGAGTGGTGAGTCGAGGTGAGGTATGGCGTTGTGTGGTGAAGTTGTAAAGTGTGGTGTCGTGAGGTGGTGTGGTGAGCCATGTGATGTGATGGTGTTGCGAGGTGGGGTGGTGTGGTGCGGTGCGGTGAGATAGGATGAGACATTTGACCACGTGGTGTGTGGTGAGGATGACTATGTGGCTCGGCTTATCATGCTTACTGTGTGTGTGTGTGTGTGTGAGGAGGACAGTGTGGTGTGGTGTATGGGTGTCGGGCGTGATGCTGAGTGCGGGGGAAACGCAGAGCAGCAGCATCAGCAGGCTGGCAGGCCGCTGTTCCTGGCCTCAGCACACCACTATCGACCTTAGCAACACTGTGCTGGGAGAGGCATCGCTCTTTATCCCTAAAAATCGCATACGTAGTCCTCTTCAGTGCCCAGTCTTATGCTGGGGCATACCAGCCAGCGGGCGCGGGTGTCAGGGCCGCGGGCGGCGTGCGGGTGTGGGTGCGTGCTGCGGTGGAGGCCGCGGACGCACGTGCCCCGGCGGGCGCGGCGCCGCGGTGCACACCGCTGTGCAGCAGAGGAGCGGCCCGGGCCGGCACTGACACCCGCCTCCCGATCACACTCCGCCCCGCCGACCGTGAGGTGTCGGTGACGCCGCGGTGCCGTCAGCCGCCGAGGGCCAATGGGGAGGCGCGGGTCACGCGGCGGCGGTGACGTCACGGGGCTGGTGCGGGCTCGGCGCCTCCCCGGCCCCTCAGTTACCCACAATCCCCCGTCCCGCCAGTCCATGTCGCCGCCCCGGCCAGTCACCACCGCTGCGCCGACGTGACCACACGCGCGGCCTCATGCAGCGCTCCATAGAAGAAATAAAATCAAGATTATTGACGTGCACTGATCAAGATTATAATGTAAGCACCACTGAGATCTCTCGAGCCACTTTATGAGTTCACACTTTGGTTCCGCGGAACACACCGCAGCTGCGGATCATAATGCGACCCGACATGGCTGACAAGGGCCGTCAGGTGGGCCACACTATATCCGTCATTTTCACCACACGCAACGCACGGGACGGCGCTGCAAGGCACAACACAGTGGTTCCAGCACGGCGAGCGATCTTGTGTGGTGAGGAGAGCGCCGTGGGGAGTGGTGGTGTGGTGTGTGGTGAAGGTGCTCCCAACATATCACACAGTCCGGTGTGGCGGCGGCTGGACGGCGACTCCCGGGGCCGCCGCGCCACGCATGCGCCCCGCGCCGCGCCGCCCGTCCCCGCAACGCACGCCGCCTCCCACAGGCCCTCGTGTGGCCCTCACGCGGCCCTCGGCGGCCCTGCAGGACCCTTGGCCGCCCCATGCGAGTGTGTTGGGCGTGTGTGTGGCGGCGGGGCGGCCGGGGCAGCCCGGGGGCGGCGTGTGGTGGCCATGGCTGTCGGGGCTGTGTTGCGGGGGCGGCGCCGGGGGAGGGTGGCGGGGCGGCAGGCGGGCCAGAGGTGGTGTGGCCCGCCCGTCATGGCCAAGTCCCGCTCCGCCGCCGCCGCCATGAACATGATGCACACATTCCACCCTCACCACCACCCCCCAGTGAAATAAACCACATCCCTCCACCTGCCCGACCCTGCCTGTCTGCCCCATGCCCTTGAGAATGTCCCGCGGCCCCGGGCTCCCCTGTTACCTAGGACGTGGGTTATTTCGCTAATATTACGTAATCTCTTCTTTGTACTCGCCAGCACTCAAGTGTAGTGCTGAGGTGCTAGTGCAGTGTGGGCACGTGGCCCTAGAGGCAAGGAAATGGGTGTTTTGGGGTAAATATGGTGGTGGTGGGAGGAATGGGGGGGAGGGAGTGTGGGGGGATGATGGCATTCTCCCGATCAAGGTCATTATACCCTTCCTGTGAATCATTGTTTTGGAGTGTGTGTGGCATTGGTGAAGACACGGGGCACTGCGTAACAGCAGGCGGTGGGTGAAAACTCGTTCCTGGGCATGATGGCAAACTTGTGATGCTGGTGAAGAGTTGCATGCTGGGGACTGTTTTCCTTCGCTAACACTCACGCAAGGACTGGAACAATGGGAAATATTTTGAATGTGTATGATCAGTGAGACGGGGAATTGTGGTTGGGGAGGAGAGAGAAGGGGAGTGGAGGTTGTGTGGTGACCCTGGCCCACTCTGATCTTCCTTGTGGCTGATTCAAGCTTTATTAATGACCTAGTTTGGCTGAGTGGCTTTATTTGCATAGCTCACCCCTTTCCCTCTGCCTGTGACGCCCTCGAACTCAAGTTTTTATACTCATGAGGAAAAAAGCGGTTACGACGTTGAAGAAATCGGTACCTATGACCCTGGGCTACTATAACCTTTCATTTAGCTTTAGTAATGACCTATTTTGGCATGGGAGGCTTTATTTGCATCCTCCACCCCTTTCCCTTCCCTCTAGTACCCTCGGACCCAATATTTGATACTCGACATCGGTAAAAAAAATGGTTAGAACGTTGAAAAAATGGTTGTAAATGACCCTGGCCTAATATAATCTTCCATGTAGCTTTATTAATGGCATAGTTTGGCATGGGAGGCTTCATTTCCATGCCTCGCCCCTTCCCCTTCCCTTGCCTCCCTTTCCCCTTCGCTTTCCTCTCCTCCCCCTTCCCCTTCCCAAGTTTCTGTACTCTTCCACTAAGGGAAAAAATGGGTCGCGAACTTGTGGCCAGCTGGGGCGCCTCAAACCAACCCTGTAGATGACTAGTGGCCCTTACTTAGCTACAGGTGCCATTAGGAGAGTCATGGTGGCACTCTGGGTACATTTTAGCTGTTTGTCTCGGGGTAAAAATGTCAAAGGCTCCACCGGATAGATACAGTTGTTTTTTTTTTTGCTCCCGTTTTCGTTGTGTTGTTGAGTTCACGCATTCATGATTTTTTCCTCTTTCATCTCTTGTGGGAAGTTTGCTTCGTGTTGTTACCATGATTATGATTGCTTATTTAGTCATATTACCTGGTGCCATGGGGTTTAGTTATATGAAGATTAATAGATGGTTCATTATGGCTAAGCAGACAAAGGGGAACAGGAAGAAATATTATTTATGCATCTCCTTATTTCACCAACAATTGTCTATTCAGTACCTTGTTACCTGGTGCCAATGGGGTTGTTTAGTTATATGAATGTTATTTAATAGATGGTTCTTTATGGTTTGGCAGACACAAAGGGAAACATTAAGTATTTATGTACAGGATTTACTTACATATTTCACCAACACATGTCTCAGCCTTCCAGTATATCATGTTACCTGGTGCCATTTGGGTATTTAGTTCTTATATACAGGTAAAGAGCATTAGGTAAGGTTAATTATGGATAGGCAGGTACAGAAGGGTGAAAGGAAGTAGCAATTATTTATTTCCATATTTCACCAACACATGTCAGCCTTCCAGTATATCATGTTACCTGGTGCCATTTGGGTATATTTAGTTCTTATTTACAGGTAAAGAGCACTAGGGAAAGTCAATTATGGATAGGCAGGTACAGAAGGGTGAAAGGAAATAGTTTTATGTATGTATTTCCATTTTTCACCAACAATTGTCTACTCAGCTGCTTAATACCTTATTTTACCTGGTTCCATTGGGGTATGTAGTTCTTGTATACAGGTAAATAACACTAGATAAGGTTAATTATGATATACAAGTACAGGAGAGTGAAAAGAAGTAGCATTTTTTTTCCACATTTCACCAACACATGTCAGCCTCCCAGTATCTCATGTTACCTGGTTCCATGTGGGTGATTAGTTCATATATACAGGTAAATAGGACTAGGGAAGGTTAATTATGGCAGGTACAGAGTATTTCAGTATTTTTAGTATTTCAATCTCTCCCCTGACTTTTCTGTTCTTTGTTTCCTTTTTTTTTTGTGTGTGTGTGTGCGTGTGTGTAGTGGTTCTTGCAATTAGCTCTTATGTTCTCCTTTTTGTTCTTTGTCTGTTTGTCACTTTCCCTTTGTTCTACTTTCTGGGCTTTCGTAGGAGTTTTGAGCATTTCCATGGGGGTTAGTTTTACGACCCTTCTTCTGTACCATGAACCTAAAAGAAACACACATCAGAACCCAACTTAGCTCTTTTTTGCCCTTTGGAAATAGATGATGTGAGGCAGAATTAAGCATATGATATGAACCTAAGTCCCATGGCGTGCAAAGAAAGGAGGGGGAGGAAGAGGGTTTTAGAGTCATTCACGGGACCCCATTACCTGACATATTTTAAGCTACAGTTGCTGAGCTACCAGAGTGGAGGGCCATAGGTGGTGGGGGCCTCAGATATTGACTCATTGATCTATTCTGTGTGTCTCGACCCTACACGCTCACTCACACACTCCTCAGTTGGACTCTATAATGGGCTGTCTTCCTCTTCTTTAATGCCTGTTTGTTTCCCTCTCTATCTCTGTTTTCTTGTTTCTTCTTTGTCTTCTTTCTCTTTGTTTCTTCTTTGTCTTCTCTCATTTGTCTGTGTCATGTTTGCTGTACACTTAGAATTCTCTTAACTTTATAATGGGCTCCCTTGGTCTCCTCTATGCCTGTTACTCCCCCTCTCTCTGCTTGTCTCTTCTCCCTCTTCTTTCTCTCTCCTTGTTCGTCTCGGTCTTGTCCCTGTTTCATGTTTGCACACTTACACATTTCACAACTTAACAATGGACTCCTTTTATGCCTTTTCCATATATTCTAATTTTATGCCTGTTTGTATCTATCTTGTTTCTTCTCCCTCTCACGTTTGTCTCGCTGTTTTGTCCCTGTTTCATGTTTGCGCTCTCACACTTCTCTAAACTTTATAACTGTCTCATCCTCTCCTTCTATACTCTGCTTTTATGCCTGTTTGTGTCGTCTTGCTTTACTCAGTTCTTTGTTTTGCTTAAAGGTTTCATGGTTTTGTTTTATATTAATGTGTGAAGTTTCCCCACTCACTCACACTCATCATGATTTTAGAATGGGCTGTTGTGGTCTTCTGTTAGTTCGATGTCTGTTTTCCTCGCTCTCTCTCCTTGTTTATATGTTGTCTCCTTTTAGCCTCCTTTTATGCCTCCTTGCTTTATTCAATTCTTCATCTTGCTTATTTTTCATGGTTTTGTCTGTTTTAATGTATCATCTTTGCTAATTATGTCATTGGGATGAATTGATTTATTGCAAAGAGGGATTTAATTGATTATAGGAAAAGTGTTAGCAGACCTTATGATTACATTTATATATTTGCATTTTGATTGTGTATGTACATAATTTGTTGACCATTTGCCTTTGATGTTATGGATATTTACTTTATCAATATGTTTGTTTTGCTAGAATGCTAATGCACTGACCGGTAATTTAGGGCTCGGACTAGGGGCTAATACTGTTTGTTTATTTATTTATTTATTTATTTAAAACTTCGTAGATACTTTCATGTGCCAGTTTTCTTTTTTAACCCGTCCGCTGTGATTGGCACGGATTTCACCTTCACTGGTAGCCTGGTAACATACTCTCCCAGGTCTTTCTCTGCCTCTGTGGTGGATAGTGGAGTGTTTCCCATGTCGTATTTGTATGCTGGATATCCCCTCCCAAGATGCATGGCTTTACATTTTTCTTCGTTGAATTGTAGCAGCCACTTTTTGTTCCATTACTGTAGCTTGGTGATGTTTTCTTGGAGGAAATCTACAGTTAAGGGGCTAATGGGAAGTTCTCAGTTCAGTCACTGGGTATATTATAGATCATTCTGCATTACTTCATGATTCTTCTTTGGTCCATAGCTTCTCTCAAATATTAGCTTCTTATTTTGTCTCACCCTCATCTATAATCTCCCTTTCCCTCTCTCTCCTCACTTCTACACCTACCTACTATTCCCCCCCCCCCTCACCCTGCCTATCTTCACCTACCCCAAACACATGCCCAAGCCTCATCCAGCCCCCACACATCCATCCTTGTCTACCTTCCCTTTTCCTTTCCCTAGTCATCCTCATCCACCCCCAACACATGCCTGAGCCTCACCCACTCTTCATACATGCCCAACTCCCTTCATATACTCTCCCTTTTCCTTTCCCTCATTACGATACTCATCATCATCCAGTCTCATCCATCCTTGACACATGCCAATCCCTCCCCATCTTGCCGTCCTTTTCCTTTCCCTCCTCATCCTTTACACTGCTCAAGCTTCCTCAACCTACCCCTCCATGCCCAGGTCCCCCTCAGCCTGCCTCCCTAATCACAGCACTAATAGGATGATTCCCACACACCAATCACTAGCCCACCCCTGCCGTGGCCCCCTCCGCCCCTGCATCAGATAGTGGCCAATAGTGTGATATGCTCCTTCCTGTGGGTGATTAGATAACATAATTAGTGTGCTGCAATACCAGTCGGGGACGCACCAACACACTTCACACTGCTGGATGCAAAGACTGTGTGCTGCGTCTTGTTAGTAAGGGTGATGTCCCATTAACCCAGTAGCAGCGACAGGCCAAATTTGTGGCTTTACCGTGTAGCAGCGATGGGCCAAATTTGTGCCAAACTATAAACCCCCCATAATAGATGATGCATAAACTGATCACAAATGCTTTGATATATATTATGAAATGGCTTGTGTGAGTAATGATTTTTTCTCATTTTTCTTGCTTAGAGGGACCATTAAGAAACATGATCTCCGCTGCTACCGGGTTAAGTTTAGCAGGTTCAGTATATTATTTTCTCATGGATTTGGGATGTATTTGTATTCTTGTTATTTTAGTGTATCACTTATTCGTTTCTCATTATGGCAAGACCTGAGCAATTATTGTCTTGTGTGTTTAGTATTATCTTCCTAAAGTATTGTACGAGAACATTTTGGATCATCTCTATTGTGGTTAACAGGACTTGAACAATTAAGGTCGTATTACAAGATATATTGCCACCCAAGAACACGTATTTGACAAGGCTTTCATAGGAGTTGTGGGCATTTCCAGGAGTAGTTTTATGACCCTGGTGTTAGTTTGACCCTTCTTCTGTACCATGAACCTAAGGAAACACTCATTAGAACTCGACTGACCCCTCTTTAACCTTTAGAAATTGTTAATGCGAGAAGCGATAGTGTCTTATAATGCCAACCTTAGTCCTCTAGCAGGGTGAGCTCACATTTCTAGAGGACATGAACACCCCTTAGGAAGTACCATCAGGCTCTGGACATTGTTGCAAATCAATACTCACCTGGTTTGATAAATTGACAGAGACACCCAAAGGACATAAATAGACATGCTAGGTGTGAAACAAGAAGCACAGTAATTACAGTAATCCAAAATATAAATTGTGGTACAGGAATAGATGTATTGAACAGTAATTTTTAAAGAATTTACAAGTGTGGCCTTAAAGAAGTAATAGTAAGGTAGTATATTGTCACTGATGGACAGATATTGAATATACTTATGTTAATTATTTTTTCAATTATTTCTTTAGGGCAAAGTTTAGGGGATTTTTTTGTTTCCTCTTTATTTTTCATTTTATTTGTTTGCATATTCTTTGCCTCCTTTCCTATAATAAAACATAATAATAAATACTAACACTAATGCTACTTTTTAGGGACCAAACTTATGCTTTAATTAGTATATCTATCACAGCCATGGTGGTCAACTTTTACACAGATATAAATGTCTGAGTATGTATAATCAAAACTGACATTAACCAGAGCTAAGATGGCAGGGTAATAACCACACACACCCCAGGCCAAGCTGCGTCAGGGCTGGCAGAGAGTGGCAGGGCGCTAACTCATAATTGTCTTGCCTTGCCGTCTGACCCTTACCACCAAGACAACTTCCTACTTGACTGTTGCAGGCTCATCATCACCAGTGTGCTCATCACCTCCTTTCCACCACACTAGCTTTTCCCTTCACCTCCACTGTCTATTCCATCTTACCCCCATACATTCCTTTAGCTTTTCCATACGTCACTCACTTTTGTTTTCTCCATAACGACATCCTCATCCACCCCCAAGACATGTCCGAGCCTCACCCACTCTTCATACATCCCCAAGTCCCGTCTTATACTCTCCCTTTTCCTTTCCCTCCTCACCCTGCTCATCCTCATCCACCCCCAAGACATGTCCGAGCCTCACCCACTCAACATACATCCCCAAGTCCCGTCTTATACTCTCCCTTTTCCTTTCCCTCCTCATCCTTTTCACTGCTCAAGCCTGTAACATTTGAGGGAAGTGTATTCAAGTAACCTTCCACCCTGGTACTGAAGAATCTATGTCTGGCTTTGTATGAGGAACAAAGATGGGGATGGCATGTCTTCTAGTGTCTGTTTAAGGGGTAAAGGATGATGTCTGCATTCAAAGAGTGTAATCAAGCCCTTCATTATCTTCCAGACATGCAGGCAAATTTTATTTTCAGTGGTTGCTGTGATATATGACTTGTTTTTGCTTATTCTTTATTCTTTCAGAGGGAGGCCAATCATTTTTTTGCTGTGTTTGTGTATCTTGGTGCTGTGGTGTCGGTGATTGGTCGTGGGATAATTTTCTGACGCCAGACTTTCGTTGCAGGTCACAGATATGACAGCATGCCTGGAGCTCATCAGCAAGCTAGAGAGAACGCCCATCACTAAGGAAGTCTTAGAGGTACGAACTGAATTTGATGCCCCACTTTTGACATGTATTTCCCCCTTACTTACTACCTCTGTTTTGACTCCACCCAGCTAGGGACACATGGATAACACATTGCCCCCTTACTACCTCTTTGGCAGTCCACCCAGCTAGGGACATATTGATAACACATTGCCCCCTCTATCTCTTATCAGTCCATCCAGTTAGGGACATATTTCCCCTCACTACCTTTGTTTTCATCCAGTTAGAGATTTCCCTTGACTCCTTACCTCTGTTTTCAGTCCACCCGGCTAGGGAGACACATCAATAACATCCGCCGCAAGACCAGCCACCAGGAGTTAAAACGGCGGCTGAAGGATCTTGTACGGAAATGGCGTAGAGAGGTCTTAGCAGATGAAGTCAACGGGGCACCTGGGTCGGGGCCAGGGCCAGGCGGGACGGCCAGGGGCTCGGGGAATGGCCACTCCCAGCCCAACTCCCCCTCGTCCCTACCGTCCAGCGGCAACACCAGCCCGGGAGTGTCGGCCCCCTCCACTCCCTCCACCCTGGTCCAGCGCACCCGCACGGCTTCTCCCACCCTCACCACTGCCCACTCGTCCCGCCCACTCAAGCCCGTGTCTCCTGCCTTATTCCGTGGCCGCATCCTCAGTCCGGGGTTGAGTCCGGCTCTGGCCTCCGTCTCGCCGGCCATCACTCCTCCGCTGGCCATCCCCAACCGCCCGCGCTCCCGCCCACAGTCCCCCTCAGTCACCCCCGGTGGTGTGCGGCAGCCTTCCAGGGCGGACGCTTCCTCCTATGCCCCAAGTGCCGAAAATGTAGCGAAAACGAACACAGCCAACAAGCGCTTGAGAAAAGACGATGAGGATTCTAGTGATATTCCAGTGGCCAAGCGACCTAGAAATAATGTAACTAATGGGTTCGACGAAGACAGTAGAGACAGTTTTTCCAGTATTGTTAGTAATGAGTGTGCTAAGGTTACTAGTGCAAGTAGCGAGTGTAGCAAATCTAGACGAATAGCAAACATAAACGCTGCTTTAAAGAGAAAGTCTACAGTCCTCGACACACACAATGCCTCCGGCACCACTGACCAGCTCCAGCAGAAAATGGCGGCCATCCCTGTGTCCGCCAAGGCCTCCAAGGTGAAGACAACGTCGCAGATCGTGGCGGAGCTGGCGGAGAGGAAGGGCGACAGCAAACTGGCGGAGAGGGCAAGCAAGTTGGAGGAGCAACACGTTCGGGAGCTGGCCAGCCCGGGCGGCACATTGGGCATGGGCCGGGCGTCGGACAGCGCCACCGTCACGCGCAACAAGATGGACCACCTGCAGCGTTACCTCAGCTCACAGTCTGGCCCGGCCTTTGACGCGTACTCTGGCGGCGGCGACGATGACCGAGAATCCTTCTCCTCAGAGACCGAGGCAAGGCACTCCACGACACCACCGGTATCCCCTCCCCCTGGGCCCCCACACATCCCCCTCCCTGTCACGGCCCCCAGCAACCTGGACCTGCTGGGGGTAATGAATGGGGAATCGGCCGAGGAGATCCTGTCCCGCCTGCCGCCCATAGACCCCGCCACCGTGGTGTGGGACGACCCGGATGACCAGGCCGAGGCGCAGGACCAGGAAGGCAGGTCCGGGGATGAGCAGGAGTCTGGCAGTGAGTCCGAGGACGAAACGGAGAGGCTGGTGCGCCGGTCTGAAAAGGTCCCTGCGAAAAAGGTGGACTGCCTCCACACGAGTAACCTAGACTGTCAAAACGGCAACTTTGACGTGGATGGGAAGTTCCGTGAGTGGCACGAAGTATTAGTCAGAAAAGGCTACCAGGATGACCCTCTGATAGTGTTGCCTTATGTGATAACTGATTTTTGAAACACAAACTGTTTACAATGAACCTGGTGGCTACTGAGAGGTGTCAAGAGGCTACCTAACTATCCATACATGGTTGTCATTCACTTTTACATTTTTCTCAAGCCATAGAACCATGTTAGTCTGTTTCTTGTTAGTCTATTTGTATTTTGTGTGTGATATTCATTTGTTTCCTTTTTGATAACCCTCAAAAAATGTTGCTATATACATTAATATATAATTGAAAAGAATGGCATATGTTGATATTGCTTACCTTGCTTATGTTGCTTCAAGTTTTTTATGAAGACAACCTGAAGAAGATACAAGAGTTTTTAGGGTTAAGTGTATACAGTGCCTCAATGCCAGTGGGGAGAGACCTCAGTGATCCTGCGGGGGACTGGACGTGGCAGCTCGCAGCGCCGCGTGGAGCTGGTCGGACCACAGACTCGTGTCGTGGCGGTACTTGTGTGGCACTAAAGTCTCTCCTCACTCATTTTTATTCACCTAATGTAAAAGAATCAGTACAGATGCCTTTGGTAACTTTTCCATATCCGAGCTGAGAGCGGCGAACACGACAAGGCTTGTTGCCAGCCGCTGCTGCCGCCGCCACCGAGCGTTGTGCCGGGGAGGGTGACTTTGTCTTGGCATTAGGAACGATGGCCATATCTTTACCACTGTCTGTGCTCTGGTGTGAGGGTAGGGTAGTCATGTGTGAGCCCCGAGTCCCTGGAGGCAGGGGTGTTCAGGCCTTGCTTGCCACCCCAATTAGTACTCATGTCGGAGGTAAACACTCCAGTTATTACCTATATCAGGAGGGAAACTCCAATTAGTACTCATGTCAGCGGGGAAAGAGTGTCTAGATATTTGAACATAGCTGTGAAAATTGATTATTGTCGAAGTTTGAGAAGCATTCCATAGCCAAGTATTTTTTCATCACCCTGTTTTTTTCAAAGAGGGAACAGATATCTAGAAATCTGAGCACAGGTACGAAAATAAATAATTGTCTGTTTGAGAAGCTCCTTTTTTTGGCAATGGTTCATTTTTACTCCGGCCCGTGTTTACAAAGTAGTGTTATTCCTGATACGAAAGAAGTTACTTTAGAAAATCAATCTGTGATATGAAAATGAACTTGTGTCAGTATAAAGTGATAATCATTCTTTTGATAATAGTTAATATATTCATCTTGCCTGAAATTTTTAAAGGACTTGCCATTTTAATTTTATATGAAACACAACTTTTGAGAACCAAGTCGAGGTATAAAACTGAACCGTCATCAAATTCCAACCATTCTTTATATTTAGTGTGGTTAACCTTTATAAGTTGGGTTAATATTTGCATCTAATAATACTTCTGACATGAGAACTATGTGTGGTGGTGTGCGTGAAAGACAGAACACACCCGACTAATGCTTCCTCCTGCTGTCCCATTGCACACACTCCTCTCCTCTTGTTAGTTTCCACAGGGTTATTCCTTCTAGTTTATCACCTTGTTATGGCTGCTTTAACCTCTATCTTAACCTTCAGTCAGTGTGAGCAATGGTGGCACGTGAGGTGGTTCTAGTGCCTCCCTCAACCTGCTGTCTTTTCCAGCCCCAGATACGTACTTTTTTTGTTAGCCAGAAAACTGATCCCATTATGAGCTGTGATATGACTGCATTGTTACCTTTACTTTTAAGTTGAATCAGGTATTATTTCTTTGATTCCGTAGAGCCCACACAATCGAGAATTAGGTTAGGTTTGTCGATCTGTATGGGTCATTCCAGTTAGTGCTCGTATAAAAAATCTGCCATGGAAAGTTTGTTAGAGTGCAAAATTAACTGCTGTCATAAAGATTGCTTATCCTTCCATATTGACAGCTGTGAATTTGTATACCTCAGCTGTTTTCCACGGCAGCTCTTTCCAGATAGAGTACTGCCGGAGTGGTCTGTGTGGATGGCCAAACCTTCCCAACACTACTTTTAAGTTTCTCCTGAAAGTTGATGCACACTGACTCTTGGCTTGTGTCTGTGGGGTGAGCAGCAGGATTTTGATGAGTTTAGTTTTGGGCATCAGGTTCATGGTACAGGTACAGGCTTGGGGCTCACACCTACCCCACAAGGGTCCAGACAGACACGAGAGCCGTAAGCAGTTTGTGTTGAGCTGTGTTGATAACCAGTCCAGCGTTACGTAGCAGTTTGTTCGTCGTAGCTCGCTGCAGACCACACTGTTGTGAACTAATGCTCATTGTTCTGACAGATCTTGCAGACTACTGGTCATTGTTTTAGACCCATTCGTTTGTTTATTATGTCAACTTAATTCTGGCTGGTTGTTGTATATCTGTGATGGATCCAGTGTTTAAAAGGAAAGTGTTTATCACAAGGATAAAGAAGGCAATTGTGCTCATGTATATTGTCATTACATGCCAAAGAATCAATTTACATGATCTGTACACATGGAGCCATTATTTTGTAAGACTGTGTCCCTCCTCTCCTCAGTTTGCTGCATTCCTTTACTGTGGACGACAGACATTCTTTAGTTTCCCGCTTCCTTTGTGTGACCAGCCGCTGCCTTAGCACAGGGTGGACAGAGGGTCAGGTGGGGCTGCCCAAGGAAAGGTAGAAAGGCCAATGTATTAATGCAGTACTGCATTTTATTGTTTATTTGTTTATTTTTATTGAAAAAGAGGAACGACATTTTTATGATGCCTAGAGATATAGTGTCTTTAGACAGTTGAAGTATTCCAAAGCTTGTATGTGTTAACTTGATACTTTTGCAGGAGTGCTTTATATAAATGTGAATGTGGCTACACTACGTACACCACACTTTTATACCCTGTTGAAGATTCCTAAGGTAATGTGACCAACACTAGACATTCTAGGTAGTTGTGTACATACTGCTATACATTCATAGACACCTGACTTGGCCTACACTATGCAAATTGTCTCTGTGTCTGGAGTGCTCCTGCCTCCCCCCTCCCCAGTCCTCCTCCTTGGTTCACTCTGGGAAGGAACAGTCAGGATTGGAAGGTAAATTCATGATCTAGAAAAAGACATCCTTGCAGTTTTTCAATATTCTGTAGCATATTTCCTTTCCTTATGTTATCCATTAGATTAAACATTATTTACTTTACTATGCCATAATTAACAACTGCCATGTAAATTTATTTATTCACTTCTGGAAACTAAGAAAGTGGCTATGGATTGAAAATGTTTTATTTTTGAGTGGCTGATGGTAACCAAAGGCTGGTGCAGCTCCTGGAGCACTGACAAACTTAAGAATGCAAATGTCCAATGCTGCAACAGTAAACATAATGTTATTGGATGTTTTGTAATTTATAGTTTTGTTGAAAATATGGATTCATTCCTAGCAAGATACAAAAACCCAATAAAATGATAACACTGGACAGAGTTGTACTGTTGACCTGTGTGGTGGCGCGCTCATGCTGCGGCAGTGGCGGCCTAACATCATCTTCCACCGCCACTCCCACAGACTCTTTACTCCCTCCCTTGACCTGTGTGCACTATAGTTAGTTCCATTCCATCTGTTCACTTACAAGCATAGATGTGGCGCATGCACATTGCTAGTTTATGATTGGGTGAAAATCAACTGTTATGATAAATGTTCAGTATTTTTCAATAATATTTAAATGTTAGTGTATACTAATCACGTGAATATTATATGAATCCCAAACATGCCGATATACATCAATAATTTATCAAACAAGCACAGAAAAGGCAAGCTGGTATCAAACAGCTTGGTCAGATACTCAAATGAATAATGGTCATTTAAATATCTAATTTATCATTTCAGGTACATAAAAAGACATCTTCTTCTGTAAGTGTGAATAAAAGGAGTTTTAATTATTTATTACATGTAAATCACATAAGTAATATCTGAAATAGCACAAGATAGTGTTGAAAGTGATGTTATCAATTTTCAATATTACCTATGTTATTTACATGTAGTAGATAATTAAAATATCTTTTGTTAGCACTTCCAGAGCCAGATGTTAATGTATTTAAAATGAGGTAAATTACAGGCATTTAAAAGGCCAATGCTCATTCAAGTGTGACCTGACTATGCTATTTGCTACAAGCTTGTCATTCATGTGCTGGTAAGGTATATTATTGATGTAAATCAGCATGTTTGGGATTTGTATAAGGTGTGATTATTTTGTAAACAGCCATTCAGATATGTCATTGGAAAAAAAAAAGAAAAAAAAAAGTCATATTTCAAGTTGATGTTCACCTCATCACCTGACCCATAGTAGCAATGCACATGTGTTAAAATTCACACTTGTGGATGTATCATATCCTTTTGGGCAGACAGATGAAATGAAACCGACTATAACAGTGAAGACAAATATCCACCACAGGACCTCTCATTTCCAGCACTTTATATTTTTATGAACTCTTACACAAACACAAACATGCTCACAACTGAAAATTTAACGATCAGTCACCTGCAGGGGCTTTCTGCACCTAGCAATACAACCAGTAGCTGCATCCTCCATTGCTACTCTTCTCTACAGCACTGCTCACCCCCTTCCTTGATGCATACACACACACACACATATACACCCTCAACATCATGATTCACACCCATTTTGCACTTTGTAACTCCTACATAGTCGCATCACTCACTGTTCCCCATGCTCACAGTCACACTTAAGTCTGGAGTGTTGAGCCTGAGTGTACCAACTGGAATGCCTCCCGCGACACACTACAGTTTGTGTACCACCACGGCGGTGTCCCAGCCAGAGCTGACGAGAGTGTCGGCATCCTGCCAGGCCAAGCCACGCACGAAGTCTTTGTGGCGGTCATCATCGTACCTGCAAGTAAACCAGGTGATGGGGCTCATTAACCCCTTGACTGCGCATTTCCTCCAAGAAGACATCACCAAGCTACAGGAGTGGAACAAAAAGTGGCTGCTACAATTCAATGAAGAAAGATGTAAAGTCATGCACCTTGGGAGGGGATATCCAGCTTACCAATACCACATGGGAAACACTCCACTATCCACCACAGAGGCAGAGAAAGACCTGGGAGTATAATGTTACCAGGCTACCAGTGAAGGCCAAATCTGTGCCAATCGCAGCGGATGAGTAAGGCTTCCTAACAATCAGTCATTTGCTAATCTATATGCATTGTTCTAGTGAGTCAGGATAGAAACTAAAACTGACCTATGGTATAAACATGAAATAGTTCAGAGATCAAAAAATCTAATTAGCAATCCTATCGGGAAAAAAATGAAACTAATATTGACTTGTGGTATGAAAATGGAATAGTACTGGTGTTGAAATAATTACATTCTCATTTTGGCAATATTATAATTCATTTTTATACCACAGATCAGTTTTCCAGAGTAATTTTCTCCTGATGCAAGAACTAATTGGAAAGATGCTTTAATTAGTGGATGTGGCCAACATGAGTACTATTGCAATGAAATAAAACAGGGCTCTTCAAACTATGGGATGTAAGGCAGTATATGATCCATGATAAGAGTAGAGGAGGGAATTTCTTACATAAATCTACTTGAGTACATAATCGCAATGTCCTGAAACACAAGAAATTGACCAGGTCCAGAAAAGGAGAATAAACTCTATGATGGCTGGGACTGAACCCTTGACCAGACAGCCAACTCTATCCAAGCAGCTAAAGAGGAGCCCCTGCAGCTTTTTAAGTGGGTTTTTGAGGATTTACAAAGTCTGACAGGTCACCACAGTAGATTTTTGATTAGACAGAGAAAAATACTTACGGGTCAGGTAGCTGAATAGATATGGCACTCGGCTTATGACCGAGAGACTGCTTCAACAACTACACACACACACACACAGCCTGGCACCCTTACTGCAGCCTGAGAGAGCCCTCCACTGCATCATGACTGAGAGACTGCTTGAACAACTACACACACAGCCTGGCACCCTTACTGCAGCCTGAGAGAGCCCTCCACAACATCATGACTGAGAGACTGCTTGAACAACTACACAAAAACTGCCTAGTACCCTTACCGCAGCCTGAGAGAGCCCTCCACAGCATCCGCGACAACCACTCGGCTGTCATTTCCACACACCGCAAACTGAGTTGACCTGAAACAAACATCTCCACGTCAGAATAACAAGAAGCATGAAAAAGACAAGATGGGACAGTAAGAAAAAGTGAGACAAACTGAACCTTTTGCTCTTTTTACTAGGACATTATGACAATTTTTCAGCAATGGTACACTCATGAATTTGAATCCTACCATACTTATGGGTAGGCGGTGGCTGAGTGGTAGCGTGCTGGGCCCACATTCACCGTGTGATGGACGACGCAGGTTCAAATCCCCACGCTACCACCTTGGATTTCTCAGTCACCGCTGAGTGGCTTAAAAAAACTACCCACATGCTGTCCTGAAGACCACCCATCAACCCGGACTCTAGAGGAAACCGTCCAAGTGAATCAAGAACGAGTTCCGGGGAGCAACATGAGCCAAGAGAAGATGGCGCCACTATAAACACTTGCCTGCGCCATAACGGGGCTGGGGCCGACTACCATCCAGGCCCCTCAAGAAAGCCTACCGGCACTATAGGCGTACACGTAAAAAAAGAAAAAAAAAAATCTGACCACTTGCTATAGTGAAGAATAAAATGGCATAATGAGCATTTCTTTTGATGGAATTGCTTTAGCAGAGAATAAATAAAATGCCACATGCAAGTCACCAAACATACACTAAGGTTCCCAAGTGGACTCTTACTTCGTAGGGTTGACGGCTATCCTGTAGAGGGGTCGTGAGAGAGTCTGAAGGGAGGTGAGGTTATGGTTGAGGTCATCAGTGCAGCGCAGGGCCACCTCACCGCTCTGCAGCCCCACCAGGTACTGCTTCTCCCCGCCACCCCCCAGCCACGCCACACACTCAGGTTTCACAGAGTAGTCGCGGTACACGCCTGAAACACAACCTTAACTCAACACCTTTTTTTTCTTTCTACGGGAAAGGAAACAGCACAACGGCAAGACCAAAAAAAACAAAAACTCCTGGATAAAAAAAAAAGTTGAGAGGCCAGACAACAAGTACAATTAAAACCAAAAGAACAAACACTCATGTATGAAAAGAAAAGAGAATTGAGAGGCCAGACATGTATAATTATGCCGATGAAGAGAGGCCGGAAGAGGGTAATTTTAAGATGAGAGATGTCTTGAGGAAATATAAATGGCATAAGTCTTTCTACTCCCGCCCATCCCTGTACTGTCCCAATCCCTTATGCAAGAGGTAACCAGCATTTCCACTTCCTTATCCCTTTCACTGGTAAACTCTGGGACACAAAAAAATAAATAGAGAGGGCAGAAGAGGGTCAATTTTAGATGAGAGGTGTCTTGAGGAAATACAGATAGAAGAAGGCTCTCTATCTTGCTCATCCCTGTACTGTCCAAATCCCTTATGCAAGATGTAACCAGCATCTTCATTCCTTCATCCCTCTGGAACTTTAGAACACAAATACAAAAAATTCCACTCACATGAGGCTGGCTTTTGAGTCCTCAGGTCCCAGAGCAGTACATTGCCGTCCAAGCCGCAGGAAAGGAAGATCTGCTCGTTGGTGGGGTGGGGGGCGAGGCTGGTCACCATCTGGGCATGTGCCGGGGCCAGCATGCGCACCACTAGGCAGGTCTCACAGTCCCACACACGGATGCTGGAGGGATGGGGAGCAGCGTTGCCTGATTGTCGTATTCACCACATTGTATACAGTAATCTCCCCTCCGTCGCGGGTGTTACATTCCAGACCCACCCGCGATAAGTGAAAATCCGTGAAATAGAAATACTCTATTTAAATACACCCTAGGCATGTTTTCATAAATTTTGTGGTACGTACTTTTAAGAGCATTTTAAGGTCTTTAAACACACTTTTAAAACAATAGAATCGGTACGTACAGCCATTCTATCGTGACGCGCGAGATTTAAACTCGTACACAATGCTGCGGAATGCTGTGAAATGGAGAAGATATACGCAATATCAAAATTAATAGGTCTTACAGAAAAAACGCGAAATACCAGGACCGCGAAAACTGAACCGCGATATCACGGGGGTTAACTGTATATCATTTTTAAGCCTCAAACTCTCGTACCTACACAAATAACGATAGAAAATTAAAGTTAGTGTTGAAACCGTTATTTATTGATGTTTGTTTGCTTGTTTTCTTGCTAGAGTAAATGGTCGGAAACTATGAAAATGTAATGTCATGAGTACAATAATTTGGTAATGCTGATGGGGAGACGTGAAGATTTGGAGAGTGAGTGAAAGGAAATATCTACCTGTCTCTGATGCCCTCCCTGTTACCTCTCATTAACATCCCTCACCCCTTTGGAAGCATCTGTCTGTGGTTGAATTCTTACTGCATCGCATGGTGAAGTTAGGAAAATGCAACCTTAAAGTGGGTGATTCGTAGGCCTTAAGTTGTGTGATGTTTCTGTTGAACTTGGTTGATATGGGGCGTGTTGTCTGGTGGTCGCTTTAACCCGTCCGCTGCGATTGGCATGGATTTGGCCTTCACTGGTAGCCTGGTAACATACACTCCCAGTTCTTTCTCTGCCTCTGTGGTGGATAGTGGAGTGTTTCCCATGTGGTACTGGTATGCTGGATTTCCCCTCCCAAGGTGCATGACTTTACATTTTTCCTCACTGAATTGTAGCAGCCACTTTTTGTTCCATTCTTGTAGCTTGGTGATGTCTTCTTGTAGGAAATCCACAGTCAAGGGGTTAAAACACGACTTGGTCAAAACTATAAAAATGGCAGGTCACCCTTTTTACACAATGCCTCTTAAAGTGTGTTTGAATCCAACACCAACAACACCTAACCAACACCTCATAAAATATAGTCCCAGACTTTTTAACCCGGTAGCACCAGGGATCATGTTTCTTAATGGTCCCTCTAAGCGAGAAAAATGAGAAAAAATCACCCCTCACACAAACCATTTCATAATATATATCAAAGCAATTGTGATCAGTTTATGTATCGTCTATTTTGGGGGGTTTATATCATGGCACAAATTTGGCCCATCGCTGGTACACAGTAAAGCCACAAATTTGGCCCGTCGCTGCTACCAGGTTAATAGACAAAGAGAGAGGAAAAAATAGACACTGATATAGTCTGACAGTCACTTGAACCCCTTGACTGCGGATTTCCTACAAGAAGACACCACCAAGCTACAGGAGTGGAGCAAAAAGTGGCTGCTACAATTCAATGAAGAAAAATATACAGTCATGCACCTTGGGAGGGGATATCCAGCACACCAATACCACATGGGAAACACTCCACTATCCACCACAGAGGCAGAGAAAGACCTGGGAGCATGTGTTACCAGGCTACCAGTGAAGGTGAAATCCGTGCCAATCACAGCGGATGGGTTAAAACATGATTTGCTTACACTATATAAATGGCACATACCCCCTTTTACACAGTACACTTCATATATATGTCGCAATACCCAACCCTCACCAAACAGCCCACCACCTCACTCACCCACCTCATGTCAGCCGAGCCAGTGAGGAGAGACTTCCCGAGTGCCGTGAGCTTGACAGAGTGCACGGCGTCGAGGTGTTCGTCTATCCGGCACTGACTCCTGATGCCGCAGCGCTCCCCGTCCTCACACACCGTCAGAAACTCCACAGCACCACAGTCCTTGAGGGGGAGGGTGTAGAGGAGGTGAGGCATCCTGTTTGATCTTCTTATATTACATTACTTAACGGTACTGGTTCCATTATACAATTTTTCAACAGGGCTCGTCATCCATAATATGACTTTACCACTGCTTACATGAATAATGCTGTGCTACTAAGGTGTGCAGAGTACCTATCACTGTGTTGCCAAGAGACGTGTGGGTCTGTTCCTGCTGTTAGGGGTTACTGAGTCTCACTTCTGACGTCCAGTGTTTTTTATGGTAAAAGAAACAATTCAAAGGCAAAAAAAGACAGAAAAAAAAGCCTTCTATGTTGCTGTTCCCCAATAGCAAAATGTATACAGATGTTCATATTAAAAACTGATAATCAGTTAATGAGATGTATTGATAGTGATACTCTGCTCTTGAAGGCATTGAAGTCAGAAGCAGGAGGAAGTACAAATGAAGGAAGGCTGACCCAGCATTTACCAGTGAGAAGGATGAAAGAATGAAGATGCTGGTTAACTCTGCTTGATTCAATTATACATGTCTCCTTTTCAACACAGCAATTAGTATAATGCATCCTTGGTGTTAAAAAGCTTGTACTGCTGCAAAATCTCCACCTGCCATACTGTGACAACCTATTGTGTATCCCTTCCTAGCAAGACTGTGCACGAGGGGTGTGACCAAGGCAGCCCACATCACCGTTTATTTAGTATTTACCTGTTTCTGACGCCTAACTAATGCCAAGAAACATCAGAATCTAACTCTTTTAATGATAACTATAAATTAGTTTCATTATTGGAGCCCAGAAGACAGTTTGGGGGTAGGAAGTCAGGAAATATAATCGGCTGAGTACGACAATCTGGCAACGTTGGCCCACACTCACCTCCCCCACAACAATCAGCTTATCGTTGTCCATGAAGAGGCCATCAGCCACTCCAGAGCTCGTCTCAAACCCGGCGCGGCACTTCTCAACATCTGGCGCCAGGGCTGGGTCATTGTAGTACCAGATGGAGCCGCCCCAGTACCGCCCCGTCAGGCTGCTGCTGCCCATGAGGAGGTGACCATCTGTGGCAAGGGGAGGGACATGTAACACAAACACAACAGTGACCTAGTGATGGCAGGGGATAAATGTTAAGTCGGGGGCATATCTCCATTGCATTTACCCTTGACCCTGTGGTGAATGAGAACACATTACCTCGGGACATGGGCCAGTGTGACATCCAGTTTGCGTCAAAGGATACAGCTCAAGGGTAACAAAAAGGGTACAAAGCCCACTACTCGCCACTCCCACATAAGTAAAAAGTAAAGAGTAGCCAAAAGAGAGGTTAATTTCGGGTTACCACAGCTTACCTTCCCCAGAGCAAGAGAGAGAGACAGACAGAGAGGGAGTACCAATATGAAGGGAATGAGATAAAATATGAATAAGAGAGAAAGAAAGAGAGATAGACAGACAAAGAAAGGAGGGGATAAAGAGCACCTTACGTTTGTTCACGGCCAGGAAGTCGATGTATTTGTCCACTTGGCAGGGAGTGTTGTCGGGCACGGTGATGGTGGTCTGCGGGGATGTTCCTGCGTCCTGCTGGAAGGGGACGAAGGTTACCGATGATGTGACTAGATGTTAATGTCGAAACTTAATGTTGCTACTAATGTTACTTCTGATACTCTTAATAATCCTTGATATTGTTAACCTGGTAGCAGTGATGGGCCAAATTTGTGGCTTTACCATGTACCAGCAACAGGCCATATTTGTGGCTTTACCGTGTACCAGCGACAGGCCAAATTTGTGGCTTTACCGTGTACAGCGACGGGCCAAATTTTTGCCATGATATAAACCCCCAAAAATTGATGATGCATAAACTGATCACAAATGCGTTGATATTATTATGAAATGGTTTGCGTGAGTGATGATTTTTTCTCATTTTTCTCACTTAGAGGGGCCTTTAAGAAACATGATCCCCACAGCTACTGGGATAATGTTACTACTAAGGTTACTGAATGATGATACTGACTGTTGACATTCTAAATAATGTTTGATACTGTTAACCTTTAGACGCTGGTTCAAAATTCAGTCAGTCAGTTTTGTATGACAGAAATATAACAACACCTCCAGATTGTCGTAGAATACATAAATACACGATAGTTAAACATCTATTATGCAGCATAACTATATTAATGCTACGGTCCTAAGGTCGGCAGTGACTGTATATAGACCATTCATTTTGGGGGAGCTACTCTTCAAATACTGCCGCCGTCTAAGGGATAATGTTACTGCTAGTGTTACTGTTGATACTCTAAATAACGTTGATAATTTAATGTTACTGAATGATCTGAGGATTTTAAGAGAAGTTTCACAGGGTTTGTTATCATAAGTCCCTTTAATTCATGCATTCTGATATCACCTCTGCATTTATGACTTGTATAATTCCTCTTTTTCTTTACTTCCGGTGATAAGGATGATGAACGACCTGGGTGTTGAAGTATAGTTTTGCATCATTAGGATATATTTATTAGGTTAGGTTAGGATTGGGTAAATATTACTTAGGTTAGGCTTGGGTAAATATTTGATAGGTTAGGCTTGGGTAAATATTTGATAGGTTAGGCTTGGGTAAATATTGATAGGTTAGGCTTGGGTAAATATTTGATAGGTTAGGCTTGGGTAAATATTTGATAGGTTAGGCTTGGGTAAATATTTGATAGGTTAGGCTTGGGTAAATATTTGATGGGTTAGGCTTGGGTAAATATTTGATAGGTTAGGCTTGGGTAAATATTTGATAGGTTAGGCTTGGGTAAATATTTGATGGGTTAGGCTTGGGTAAATATTTGATAGGTTAGGCTTGGGTAAATATTTGATAGGTTAGGCTTGGGTAAATATTTGATAGGTTAGGCTTGGGTAAATATTTGATAGTTTAGGCTTGGGTAAATATTTGATAGGTTAGGCTTGGGTAAATATTTGATAGGTTAGGCTTGGGTAAATATTTGATAGGTTAGGCTTGGGTAAATATTTTAAGGTTAGGTTAAATATTTGATAGGTTAGGCTTGGGTAAATATTTGATAGGTTAGGCTTGGGTAAATATTTGATAGGTTAGGCTTGGGTAAATATTTGATAGGTTAGGCTTGGGTAAATATTTGATAGGTTAGGCTTGGGTAAATATTTGATAGGTTAGGCTTGGGTAAATATTTGATAGGTTAGGCTTGGGTAAATATTTGACAGGTTAGGCTTGGGTAAATATTTGATAGGTTAGGCTTGGGTAAATATTTGATAGGTTAGGCTTGGGTAAATATTTGACAGGTTAGGCTTGGGTAAATATTTGATAGGTTAGGCTTGGGTAAATATTTGATGGGTTAGGCTTGGGTAAATATTTGATAGGTTAGGCTTGGGTAAATATTTGATAGGTTAGGCTTGGGTAAATATTTGATAGGTTAGGCTTGGGTAAATATTTGATAGGTTAGGCTTGGGTAAATATTTGATGGGTTAGGCTTGGGTAAATATTTGATAGGTTAGGCTTGGGTAAATATTTGACAGGTTAGGCTTGGGTAAATATTTGATAGGTTAGGCTTGGGTAAATATTTGTTAGGTTAGGCTTGCATAAATATTTGATAGGTTAGGCTTGGGTAAATATTTGACAGGTTAGGCTTGGGTAAATATTTGATAGGTTAGGCTTGGGTAAATATTTGATAGGTTAGGCTTGGGTAAATATTTGATAGGTTAGGCTTGGGTAAATATTTGATAGGTTAGGCTTGGGTAAATATTTGATAGGTTAGGCTTGGGTAAATATTTGACAGGTTAGGCTTGGGTAAATATTTGATAGGTTAGGCTTGGGTAAATATTTGATAGGTTAGGCTTGGGTAAATATTTGACAGGTTAGGCTTGGGTAAATATTTGATGGGTTAGGCTTGGGTAAATATTTGTTAGGTTAGGCTTGGGTAAATATTTGATGGGTTAGGCTTGGGTAAATATTTGATGGGTTAGGCTTGGGTAAATATTTGTTAGGTTAGGCTTGCGTAAATATTTGATAGGTTAGGCTTGGGTAAATTTAATTGAACATCATTATGGTAGACATGATTAAATGGGAGTTCTGTACTAGGCTCAGGTGAAAAGGAGGCTGCTTGTAAAATAATACCCATACATGATAATATATAGACACATTACCAAAGACAGAGAAGGAAGAGGAAATAACACAGAAAACAGACAGGGCAAGGAAAATAAGATACCAAGACAAACAGAAATGGCAAAGAAATTAACAGACAGACATTAGACAAAACAAAAATAGACACAAAACAGACAAGCAAATAAAATAAGACAACATGAGGCAAATCAAATCATAAAACAGACATAACACAAATAACTTAATAACAGACAGAAATATGGAAAAAGGCAAAGAAAATAAGACAGACAACAGACAAGACAGATTAAGGAACAGACAGACAAAACAAGGCAAGGAAATGAACACAGACAGACAAACAACAGACATGGTAAAGAAAATAAGACATGGCAAAGAAAATAAGACATGGCAAAGAAAATTAGGCAGGGCAAAGAAAATAAGACATGGCAAAGAAAATAAGAGATGGCAAAGAAAATAAGAGATGGCAAAGAAAATAAGAGATGGGAAAGAAAATAAGACATGGCAAAGAAAATTAGGCAGGGCAAAGAAAATAAGACATGGCAAAGAAAATAAGAGATGGGAAAGAAAATAAGACATGGCAAAGAAAATAAGACATGGCAAAGAAAATAAGAGATGGCAAAGAAAATAAGACATGGCAAAGAAAATAAAGACAACAAATAACAGACAAAGGAAAGAAAATAAGACATGGCAAAAGAAAATAAGACATGGCAAAGAAAATATGAGATGGCAAAGAAAATAAGAAACAGGGCAAAGAAAATAAGACAAGGCAGATTAAGGAACAGACAGACAAAACAAGGCAAGGAAATTAACACAGACAGACAAACAACAAACATGGCAAAGAAAATAAAGACAACAAACACACAAGGGAAATAAAACAAGACATCAACACTTGGAAAAGAAAAGGAAAGGAAAAGAAAGAAAACAAAGATAAAAAAAAAAACAGGAAAAACAAAACAAAAAAAGCAAAACACAACCACGTGGGAATATCAAGTAAAACAAGACAAAAAAAGACAAGGAAGTGGATAATAAAAACACGCAAAAAACAACGTGAATAAAGAAGGAAGAAAAGGAAACAAGGGATAAAGGAAGGGAATGGAAAACAATTCTAAAACACGAGAAGAAAAATGGAAAATGGAGAATATAAAGTGTGTTACCATTTCTGCTGTCTGCTGGGCCGGGGAATTGACCTCCATATCACCTTCCTCCTCCACTGTGTTCGCCATTAACCTGGGAAACGAGAAATAAGGGGGAAAAAATGTCTTATGTCTTGTTATGGTGGGGTGGAAATGGCCTAATCCTCCTCCTCCTACTCTTTTTCCCTTCTGCTCCTCCTTGTCCCTCTTCCTCTAATGCGGCAAATATTTACCATTACACTTATATCATTATTCATTACACGTTATTATACATTATTCATTATTATCTAGCATTGTTCAGTATGTTCATTTTTCTCCCTGCTCGTTTTCCTCTTTTCTGCTTGTGGCAAATATTTAATCATTATCCATTATTATACGTCAAGAATACTTTTAAAGCTTATAATTAAAGGGTTGGTGTCTTTTTTTATTGTTACTTTATCTAAATATTCATCTAACTATCATTCTTATATTATTTGTATTGCCATTTTCAGTATTCATGGATATATTCTGCTACTTTCCTTTCTGTTTATTTCCTTATATTTTATTATGAGGGTCGTGTGAGGGTGTTATGATAAGATTTAAGCTCGTAATGATATATCTTAGTAACAATATATGGTCACCAGTTTAAAAAGGTCATATGCTTACTCATGATTTTCCTTCCCTCGATCACCTCACTTCGCATCCTTTTCTTATGCACTGAGGCTGTTTTAAATCCCTATATATACCTCATCATATATAATACACGTCTTACAACTCGATCTTTCTCCTTTGTTGTTTACTTCCCCGCAACAATAAATAATATCAATCAGTATCACTGTTTTGGATGTTATAATTATATGGTCTCTGTTTTAGCTTAATAATTCGCCTGGTTCACTTGACAGGTTTACTTATGGGCTTTCTCGATCTGTACAAAGCTGTTTTATATGTCTATCTCATCATACACGTCTATTACAACTGTTTTTTTAAGATTAATTAAGTGTTTGGTTTGGTAATTGTGGAGATTCACTACGCGCCTCCAAAATACGATATTACGCCTCCATATTATACTTAAGGTACGAAATACATGTCCTTTAACCATAACATGAAGGCGGAAAAACTTAAATGTAATGAAAAAGTGGTAAAGGTAGTGATAAGGCATATTATACGGTAATTGTGGAGATTCACTACGCGCCTCTATAAGCTTATTCGCGTCTCTCAACCTCTTCCTATGCACTGTTGGAAGCTTAATTTATGGGCTTGTTTAGCTTATTGGTGTTTAGGTTAGCTTATTCGCCCCTCCCATATACTCCCCCTTTGCACTGTTGGGAGCTTAATTTATGGGCTTGTTTAGCTTATTGGTGTTTAGGTTAGCTTATTCGCCCCTCTCATATACTCCCCCTTTGGACTGTTGGTAGCTTCAATTAATGGCCTTTCTATGTGTATCTTTGCCTTATTATATGACCTCTCCTGCCTCACCTGCTCCCCCATAACTTCATATATCTCCCTTCCCCTGTTTTTCATGTTTAAGTGTTTATAGTTTAGCTTATTCGCCTCTCATATACTCCCCCTTTGGACTGTTGGTAGCTTCAATTAATGGCCTTTCTATGTGTATCTTTGCCTTATTATATGACCTCTCCTGCCTCACCTGCTCCCCCATAACTTCATATATCTCCCTTCCCCTGTTTTTCATGTTTAAGTGTTTATAGTTTAGCTTATTCGCTTCTCATCCTAGCTCTTATATGCACTGTTGGCAGTTGCAATTTATGGGCTGTCTTTGTGTATATATTAATTGCCTTATTATGAGCTCTCCTGCCTCACCTGCTTGTCATATCTCCCTTTCCCTGTTTTTCATGATTAAGTGTTTATAGTTTAGCTTATTCGCCTTTCTCATCCTCTTCTTATGCACTGTTAATTGGCAGCTTCAATTTATGGGCTTTCAAATCTTTGCCTTATTATGAGCTTTCCTGCCTCATCTGCTCCTCCATAACTTCGATCATATCTCCCTTTCCCTGTTTTTCATGTATTAAGTGTTTATATAGTATTAGGCTATCTGTTGGCAGCTTCTATTTATGGGCTGTCTTTGTGTATTCTACTGCCTTATTATGACTTCTGCCTCTCTGCTTCCCTGCCCGTGTATTAATTATCATGCTGTATGCAGGCCTATGCGCCGGTAGGCTTCTTCCCGGTGGATCCTGATGGTCGGTCCAAGGCTTTTGTATTCCTAAGCAGAACGAACCCCGCTATTCCCTGTCCCCTTCCTTTCCAGCTAGCATATTCCCCTTTCTGCCTCTCCCTAGCTCTCATCTCCCACCTCCCTGACAAACCAATATACTCCCCTTCCTAGCTCTTCTCTCCCCAGTCCCCAATCTCCCCCCCTCAAATTTTCCTCAGCATAACGTCATCCCTCCTGGCTTTTCCTCCATTCATCTATATACTTTCCTCTCCCTCGCCCTGACAACTCAATCCTCCCCCACTTTCCCTCTTTCCTCTTCTCTCCCCACCTCCCCAGCGCATATATCATCATCCCTCCTTCTGGCTTTTCCTCCATTCATCTACTTTCCTCTCTCTCCCTGACAACCCAATCCTCCTCCCTCCCCAATCTCCCCAATCTGGATCCTTCCCATATAATTCCTCCCCATCATCCGCATATCTCCTGTCTTTCCCTCCATTCATCTTTTCCCTCCCAATACCTGACAACCCAATCCTCACCCCCTCTCCTCCCCTCCCCAATCTCCCCCCATTATTACTTCTCCCCGATCTCCCCCCATCATTAATTCGCATATCTCCTGGCTTTTCCTCCATTCATCTTTCCTCTCCTCCCCTCTCCCTTCCTCCTCCCTCCCCAATCTCCCCCATTACGTACTTCTCTCCAATCTCCTCCCCATATAATTCGATCCTCCCCAGCATCCTCATATCTCCTGGCTCTTCATTCATCTTCTTTCCTCTCCCTGACTCCCTCCAATCCTCACCCCCTCTCCTCCCTCCCCAATCTCCCCCCCATTACATCTCCCCAGCATCCGTGACGTCATCGTGTCAACACATGGTCCTTGGCGCTGATTGGTCGACAGTTTCCCTCCCGGCCAATCAGCTCCTTTGTCTACGCATTCGCAGTTTCGTACTAAAATTTTTGTGGTGTAGATATGACTAAAAATGCCTTAAAATCACTCAAATACTAATTAGATATCCATGAAAAATACGGACAGTGATTCTTGACGTATTTTGGGGTTTATTATGGTGTTGATTAATGTTGTTTTGTAATTTTGGTGGCTCATATATGGCTAAAAAATACTCTAGAATTATTTAAGATGTATTAGTGGGTTTTAAATAGACTGGAAAAGGTAATTAGAGGGATTTTTCTGTTTATTTTGATGGCACTCGGAGTCGGGTCCCGAGCAACGAAGCCAGACTGTCGTACACGGCTTCTTATAATTACCGAATTTCCACCCAAAAAACATCTTCTGGACCCAAAAAACCACATTCATTTACATTTCTCTCTACAATCATTAATTTCTGATGTTTCTTGGCCATAGTTAAGCGTCAGGGGCCGGTAAATAGGGTCTTCTGAGTACGATAATCTGGCAAGCTGGTCCCAAGGAGGTGTTTGTATCGGGCGAAGGAGCGTGTGATGGCGAGCCTTTAATTTTATGCCATTTTTCGAGGATTTACTTGAGGTGCGTCCCGTCCCGCGCCTTTTCCTGCTTCCTGAACACCTGGCGGGAGAGTTAATGGTGCTTTGGTGGGTAAAAGGCCGCGGGAAAGTGTTATTATAAGCCTAAGTGATATGTTTGGGGTATTCAGTAGGCCTTGGTGCAGCCTCGTAAGTGCTCGCCAAGTGGTTTTCTGGGGTTATTTATGTCTTATTTTCCTTAATTAATGGTCTAAATTATCCCTCTAGCTTCTTAATGGTTGCGTATTGATATTAGGCTAAGTTGATGTTTTGGGGGAATATGTAATTTAAGGTTCATGCTCGTAAGGGTTGACTAAGTTTTTTTTTTGGGTTGTTTATGTTTTGTTTTTCATAATTAATGGTCTAAATTATCCCTCTAGCTTCTCATTGATTGGATATTGGTATTAGGCCTAGGTGGTGTGTTGGGGTACTGTATAAATCTAGGATCATGCTTGTAAGGGTTGACTAAGTGTTTTTCAGGGGTTGTTTATGTTTTGTTTTTCATAATTAATGGTCTAAATTATCCCTCTAGCTTCTTATTAATTGGATATTGACATTAGGCCTAGGTGGTGTGTTGGGGTACTGTATAAATCTAGGATCATGCTTGTAAGGGTTGACTAAGTGTTTTTCTGGGATTGTTTATGTTTTGTTTTTCATAATTAATGGTCTAAATTATCCCTCTAGCTTCTCATTGTTTGGGTATTGATATTAGGCCAAGGTGATGTGTTGGGGGTACTGTGTAAGTCTAGGTGCATTTATGTAAGGATTGACTAAGTGGTTTTCTGGGGTTGTTTATGTTTTTTTTTTTTAATTAATGGTCTAAATTATCCCTCTAGCTCCTTACTGGTTGTGTATCGATATTAGGACATGTTGATTTTTTGGGGGAACTGTGTAATTGTTGGTTCAAATTCGTAAGGGTTGACTAAGTGGTTTTCTGGGGTTGTTTATGTTTTGTTTTCTTAATTAATGGTCTAAATTATCCCTCTAGCCCCTTAATGGTTGGGTATTGATATTAGGCTTAGGTTATGTGTTGGGGGCACTGTGTAAATCCAGGTTCATGCTCATAAGGGTTGACTTAAGTGGTTTTCTGTGGTTGTTTGTCTTGTTTTTCTTAATTAATGGTCTAAATCATCCCTCTTACTCCCTTGTGGTTAGTTATTAATGTAAGAGTAACTAATGACAAGGTAGGACCATATACTGTGTCAATGCATGTTCGTAAATGTTGACCAAGTGGCTTTTGGGGTTTGTTTATGTTTTGTTTTTCTTAATTAATGGTGTAAATTATTCCTGTCACTCCCCAATGGTTATATATTAATGTAAGACTAAATAATAGAGTGGCAATAACAAAGTTTGGGTTATTGAAATAGGTTGACAGGTTGCTTCTTCAGTGTCTGTGTTGTTTTCAGGCAATTTAACGTGTTGCTTGAAGTTTAGGTTGTGGGGGAAGGGTTTAAATGCTCCTTCATGGTTTGGTTTTGCAGCCATGTCACTCTAGGTCAGTGGTTCCCAACCTTTTTTACAGGCGACCCTAATCATGCACCTCCATACATGACCGCAACCCCACTAGTTTAGTTGTATACCGGTATGTGTTATTATAATAAAATAACACCATGATTGATATTTTGAGATCTTGGTGACCCCAGGAAAAACGCTTGGTGATCCAACTTGGGGTCGCAACCCCAGGGTTGGGAAAGGGGGCTCTAGGTCATTGGGGGAGGAGGTTGTGGTAATGACGTGTGTGTGTAAGTGTGTTCGATTTCTGCTAATCTAATTCATAATAATCACTATTTCATGTTTAGATTCTCCCTCATACTTTGTTTTACCTGGCATGTCACTCTTCGTCATGGTGGGAGGAGGTTGTGGTAGTAAATGTGTGTTTGTTTTCTGTTAATCTAATGTATAATCAGTGGTGGGCACCGCTAACCGAAAAGTTTGCTTCACTAACTGGTAATCTACTAACTAAAAAGTTTGCTTCGCTTACGCTAAACCGCTGAATTGATAAAGAATTTAGTGGAAGCTTATGTTAACAGCTAACCGCTAACCTTTTTTATATGGATTTAGCTTCGGTTTTGTATTTAGGCTCTAAACCCCAAAAGCAGACCTAGTTACGTGAAATTTCAATATGTTGTAGCTTAGAAATAGAGCTCTCCAGAAAGGTATAGCATGTCAAGATCCTCCGCCTCACCCACAGCTGCTGCCGGCTCCTTAACAGGGTCAGCATCCTCAGGCGGAACATAAACGTTGTCACTCGGGTCACCTTCCATGATGTCGATGACAATAAACAAGGCGACAATAATGAACGCGACTACACGGTGACAACGTCGCATCTGAACTGAACAAAGAGCCCAACAAGCAACAAGAAGGGAAGCGTAAGAAGCCTCCAGTTTATCCTAAATCCATATATTTCATCCAAGATTTCTTGTAAATTTACTAATTTTTTTTCCTTAACTGACACTTACTTTTATTTTAAATTTATTTCTTGTCAGGTGGAAAGTATCAAATTCTTGTTATTAAATCCTGAGTTCAAAGAGTTGGATATGGAAGATGCATTACCCTACAATACCAAAAAGTTTTCCTTATAGTTGTCCAATTACCCTTCTTTAAGGCGTGATTTTCCCAAAAGTGGAAGCCCTGAAATAAATATGCCATGTGGCCCAACTGGTGCTGTATCTGCCTACAACGGACAAGAATATACCTCTTAATTTTTTAGTGGACTTAAGTTAGCATTTAGCGTATTAGCGGAACCGTGCCCACCACTGTGTATAATTATCACTTATTTCCTGTTTAGATTCTCCCTCATTCTTTGTTTCACTTTCCATGTCACTCTTGGTCATGGGGGAAAGAGGTTGTGGTAGTAAATGTGTGTGTGTGTGTAAGTCTGTGTTTGTTTTCTGGTAATCTACTTATAATCATCACTGTTTTTATGTTTAGTTTCTCCCTCATGCTTTGTTTTACCTGCAATGTCACTTTTGGTCTTTGGGGGGCAGGGGTTGTGGCAGTAGATATGTGTTTGTGGGAGTCTGTGTCCGTTCCCGCTAATCTAACTTTTAATCATCGCCATTTAATATTTAGAAGCTCCCTTATGTTTCTTTTTAACTGCTGTGTCACACTTGGTTGGTATTATTCCAGAAGTATATCCGTCTTGCTGCAAAAAACACCTTTGTGCCATATGAAGCTCCTTGTGCCCATATATCACATTACCGTGTTGCTTGCTTTGTCGTCGCAAATCACTTTTTGGTGGGAAATATTGAGGCATTTAGTTCCATTTATTACTTCTTGATGGCTGGGTATGGGTCAGGTTAGGTTAGGTTATGTCAGCTTAGGTTAGATTGAGTTAGATCAGAATAGGTTAGGTTAGGTTAGATTAAGCTAGACTATGTTACGTTAGGTTTGATTTAGTTAGGGTAGGTTTGGTTAGTTTAGGATAGATTAGGTCAGTTTAGGTTAGGTTAGGTTATATTCAGTTTGGTTAGATCTAATTGTTTATGATAAATTTGTGATACGTTTTGCGCTATACTGTTGGTTGCTGTTGCTGGCGGTCAGCTGTCAGTGGGTGTACTTCTGGAATTTTACCCATGACTATTGTTGTTATTATTATTATTATTATTATTATTATTATTATTATTATTATTATTATTATTATTGTTATTATTATTATTATTATTATTATTATTATTATTATTATTTATTGATATTATTGTCTACTGCTTCATATTACTTGAAAAAAATTGGACCCTAGATTCTAGTAACATCCCCACACCACCTTTGTGTCTTCAGGGGGTCGTTGCTGTACCATGGAGCAGCGCGCCGCCCCGCCCCACCACAAGCACGGGGGCAGCGCACAGAAACATGCACCGCCGCCGCCGCACCAGTCCAAGAGGAACTACAAGCTGCTCATTGACCCGGTGCTCGTCAATGGCGCCAACAAGCTGTACAGGTGAGGCCGTGGCAGTGGCGCACAGGAATTGTATTGTCAAGTGGCTGCCATGATGTATGACTTTCATGGCCCGTGTTTTTTTTATTTTTGTTTTTTTATATAGCAAGGGAGGCAGGTCAAGGACAAAAAGCAGAAGAAAAAACAATGAGGCTGGAATTTTATTTATTTATTTTTTTTTTTATCTGAGGCAGCAGTTAAGAGCAGAAACAAACCTTGAGCAGAGTAATAGAAGTTTAGGGTTGATTAAATATTGGACAGCATCTGGGTCTTCTGCTACTTGGCGATGGGTGAAAATTGTCAGCTTGGCGAGGTATTTGACCCTGGGCCCTTGGGATCACCACATCCACTCGCTGAGCATTCAGTCGCCACCGCCTCCCCCTTGTTGCCATGTTCTGTTGGTAATGTCATTTGTGTCTGTTGTGGCATTTCCTTGGTGAGACAGGACTTTTAACGCGTCCATTGTGATTGGCATGGATTTGGCCTTCACTGGTAGCCTGGTAACATATACTCCCAGGTCTTTCTCTGCCCCTGTGGTGGATAGTAGAGTGTTTCCCATGTGGTATTGGTATGCTGGATTTCCCCTCTCAAGATGTATGACTTTACATTTTTCTTCATTAAATTGTACCAGCCACTTTTTGTTCCATTTCTGTAGCTTGGTGGTGTCTTGTAGGAAATCCACAGTCAAGGGGTTAACACTGTCAGGGCTGCAGGCACAGTGTTTGTTTGTGTGTGAGCCACCAACAAAGTTTTCTGTTGTGTAGGTTTGAGGGCGTAGTGGAGGGTGACCCCACCTACCCGCCTGTTGTGCTGCGCGACCCCAGAAAACACAAAATATGGATTCGTCCGGAGACCATGGACCTGACGGTCCCGCGCTTCAAGGTAGTGTGCTGCTGCTGTTGTTGTTACTTGTTAATGCTGTTGTTGGTAATAGTGTTAGTGCTGTTACCAAAGTCTTACATGCTACATGTTTGATACATATTATTTAATGGTAATTTGACACACATGAAATTTGCCATATATAAAATTATAACCTACATAATATATTAAGTATTCTGTTCCTTAATGCCAATACATGTGAGTTCATTTTTCATCAAAGGGAGTATTTCCTCTATGACACTAGCAAAGCCAGTGTAATTTGACACTTGTGACTCAGTGAGGCGAGGGATCAGGTCCTGTGGCTGGTGCTGTCACGTGTCAGACTCACCCGCCACCAACACCTTGTGACTGGCAGTTTGGAAATGCTTCCCAGATGTTTCCCTTCTCAATATTAACAACTTCCATAAAAAGTACATAAAGAGTGTCAATTATTTTCATGCCAGTTTGTAATTAAGGTGCACAGCTTCAAATTCCCTGTGCCACACCATCCATGATGGCAGTAGTGTTGTGTTGGTGTCTTGGGATCCACGGCAGTGGCTATAGTTTCCATACATTCAGCCTAAAAAGGGAGCTCTTTTTCTTTTCCTTTTTTTTCTCAAACCTCAGCATAAAAAGCTTCCAGGTGTAGATCGCTCACCCTTTTGTAGTTTCCTTATATTTCTGTATGTTACAGATTGACTCAGACTACGTGGGTCCCCCGCCGCCCCTGGAGGTCACCATCTTCAACATCAATGACAACATAGACAGGCAGTTCCTTCATAATGAAATTGTAAGTGTCAGGCTTCAGGGTGACCAGTCGGATGACTTTTTCTTTCAGTAAAGGAGGCTGCTCAAGGGCAATAATAAATAAAAACAAAAAGGCCCGCTAGCACGGCTCCTATAAAAGAGAGTAGAGAAGAGTGGCTGAAAGAGAGGTCAAAAAAGAGGTTGTGCATATTGTGTTGAAAGAGAGATACTTTGTTTACATACTCAAAATATATTATCATTATCTAATGGGAACACTAATTAATTCTTCATTGTGTGCTTGCGTGTACCTGCCGCAGGTCAACAAGCACCAGTGTGGGCAGATCCAGCAGCTTGAAATCTTCTCCCACGACTTGTCCCGCAAGCACTTGGGTGTGGCGCGGTTGGTCTTTGAGGAGACGGAGTCAGCGAAGCACTGTGTCAAGAAGCTCAACAACGCCACACTCATGGGGAAGGTCCTGCAGGTGTTCCTCGACCCTTTCGGTGGGTGCTGAGTCCTCGACATCTATTCTTACCTTGCAGAATAGTGTTAGGTGCTTAGGCTTGAGAAGTTACCAGTATTTCCGTTGACAGCAGTGAATATGCCTCAGTGGTACGGGAGTTAACTTGCCTGGGTTCGATTCCCAGCCTGGGCAGTTGGCGTGCAGCTCATCCAACTGTTAATCCTCCCTATGGTCCAACCCTTTCAAATAGTCCATTTGGGCATTTGATTCCACTGGTCCTTTCCTCCCCTCTGCTCTGCCACACAGTCTCAACACATCCCTTCCTCTCATATGTTACCTATAGCTAACATATGAGAGGAAGGGATAGGTGTTGGGACAGTGTGGGAAGAAAGGACCCTCGGAATCGAACGCCCAAACAGACTATTTAAAATGGTTTGACTATTGTTTAACCTTGAAAATCGATATTCTTGTTAAATTCATCCTCTAAGCCTTCAAAATTGCTTAACCCGGTAGCTGCGGGGATCATGTTTCTTAAAGGTTCCTCTTAGCGAATTAATGAGAAAAAATCACCACTCACGCAAACCATTATTTTATATGTATCAACGTATTTGTGATCAGTTTTTGTATCCTCTATTTTGGGGGGTTCATGTCAAGGCAAGAATTTGGCCCGTCGCTGGTACCGGGTTAACAAAAAAAATTGTTTACCTAAGTTTTTGCGGTGCTGTAATGTATCCCGGTGATCTTAGGCGAGGAGTGTAAGAAGCGAGTGGCGGAGGTGGGGAGCCAGCTGGAGGAGGAGGCCAAGAGGGAGGAGGAGGCGAAGGAGGCTAAGAAGAGGCCGCCTCCCCCCGCCAAGCCGCCACCGCTGCCGCCGCCGCCCTCCTCTGACGAAGAGAGTCAGTCGAGCAGAGAAAGGGAGCGGCGGAATGTTGAGAAGACGGAGTTTGAGCGCACCAGGTGAGGGAGAGAGTGTGGCTGTGGCTGTGGTGGTCAGGGAGTGGCTGTGTCTGTGTCTGGCTATGGTGGTCAGGGAGTGTCTGTGCTGGTCAGGGAGAAAGGGAGTGGGAAGGTACAGTATGGCAACCCAAATTTCACTCTGATCCTGTATCTTGAGGTAAGGGGCCGTATTTTAAAATATTTTGGCGCCCAAGTTCACCTATTTGACAAGGCTTTCCTAGGAGTTTGGGGCATTTCCAGGAGTAGTTTTATGACCCTGGTGGTAGTTTGATCCTCCCTCTGTACCGTGAACCTAAAGAAACACTCATTAGAACCCGATTGATGCCCTCTTTGACCTTTATAAATAGTTGATGTGAGAAGCGAAAGTGTCTTAAAATATTGGCCAAAGGTCCTTCCCACCACAGGCTCAAGGGTCAGTGTGAAGGAGATGACCACTGAGGCAATGTGCAGCTATAGCTTTCACCCTCAACTTTACCTATACTTTGTCTTGTCTCCACTCCTGTATTCAGTCCAATAAGGCAGGCAACACACTCACTCATGGCTTATATCATGTGTATGGGAGCAGCATTTTTTTCATTTTTTCTCTTATTTATTTAATGGCAGAGGAAGCAACTCAAGGGCAAAAACATAAAAATAAAAAAGCCTGCCATACATTACAATTTTACAGTCATTTTTTCTTTGTTCTTTGATGATATTTATTGGTGTATTTTTCTTACTAGTTGGTTTGAGGAGGCGAGGAAGCCCAGCGTAGAGGAAGCAACTCAAGGGCAAAACATAATAAAAATCCCGCTATACATTACAATTTTACAGGCATTTTTCTGTTACTTGATGATATTTATTGGTGTATTTTCCTTACTAGTCGGTTTGAGGAGGCGAGGAAGCCCAGCGTGCCCGTTCTGCCGCAGCAACCACTGTCATCGGCCAACACCACTGTCCCGTCGTCTTACTTCCCCGAGCACCGGCAGCAGCAGACGCAGTTCGGCTACCAGCAACACCAGCAGCAGCAGCAGAACTTCCCGGGCTACGAGCAGTACCACTACTCAGGCTACCCATACCATGAGTACCGCGGCACGTGAGTATTGGTGGGGAGGGGAGGGGGGTTGGAGGAGGGGAGGGGGTGATGGGAGAGGGTGTGGGAATGTTAGTAAGGTGCATGTGTGGGTGTGGAAGGTGTGTGTGTGTGTGTGTGTGTGCGCGCCCCTGGATAAGCCTCCTATTCCCACCTGCAGTCAGCGTTCCTCCCCCAGGTACCCGGCGGGTGTCAGCAACAGCCACCACTGGAGCGGCGGGGGAACCTCTGCCCAGCCCACGCCTCCCCCCCAGGCCTGGCCCGCCAACCACCCGCCTGGTCACGTGGGGAACGACCACCACCCAGCGCCCCCGCCACACCCACCCCCTCACCCGCCGCACCCACCCCACACGCCCCATCCCCCTCATACACCTCACCCCTCACACTCATGGGATGCTGCCACCCAGCGCTACCATTACCAGCGCAACTCCCACCCCGAAGCCTTCGAGGGGCCGGGGGGGGCTGCCCCCGTTGCCCCGGCCGCCCCCCCCGGCCGGCCCAAGTCTGAGGAGCGGGTGGAGGGCGGCGAGGCGTCGGCCAGCACCAAGCCCAAGCCTGAGTCTGAGGAGGAGGAGGAGGACAAGAGCAGCCTGGACCTGGACACACGCATCGCCATGCTGCTGCAGAACAAGGACAGCGGCATGGCCCCGCCCTTCATGGCCATCAACCTGGGCAGCGACGAGGACGAGGCGGGCAAGGACGCCTCACAGCCCTCAGAGGCGGGCCGGGACGGGGAGGCTGCCGCCGCCGCCGCTGCTGCTGCCGCTGCTGGCGCCTCTGCCGCCTCCACCTCCTCCAGCAGCTCCTCGGGGGAGACGGACTCCTCCTGCAGCAGCGGCAGTGACAGTGAGGTGGGGGAGGGGTCCCGGGGTTCCAGCACAGGGGAGGGACAGATGGCATGGGGGTCGGGGGGTGAGGGCCCCCAGGAGCCCCTCTCCACCCCTCCCTCCCCCTTCCTGTCCCTGGAGATGTACCTGCACTGGCACGAGAAGAGCAACGAGCTCAAGATGGAGGCCCAGCAGCGGGAGAGGGAGGAGAACAGGGAGCGCCTCAAGAAGCTCAAGAGGAAGAAGGTCAAGAAGAGGGAGAAGGCGGCGGCGGTGAAGGCCGAGGTGAAGGAGGAGGTGAAGGAGGAGGCGGGTGAGGAGGGTCAGGTCAATGGCCTGGATGACGACCGCATGAGTCTGTCCAGCCTCAGCTCCACTGAGGACCCCATCCTGCACCAGGACGTGCCCATCCCCCCGGGGCCCTACTCCGCCCCGCCCCCCGGCTACCCACACTACGCCGCGCCCCCGGGCTACCCCACATCCTACCTCCCCGGCAGCTACCCTGCTGCTGCTGCTGCCACGTCCCTGCCCCAGGAGGCCACCTACACCTGGCAGCCCCCGGGCTACCCCAGCGGCCTGGTGTCCAGCTACCCTGGGTACAACCCCGGCTACATGGCCCTCTCCTCCACCCTGCCCCCCATCACCCACCCTCCCCCAGGCACCAGCCTCCCGGGGCAGACCCAGTACCCCTACTTTGGCCCCGGCTACCCCGCGCCCCAGAGCGGGGACACCACACACAAGAGTGGCGAGTATCACGACCCAACCATCAAGTGAGTGTCCCGGCCCAGGGCGGCGGCCATCACTGCCTGCCTGTTCCTCCATGATGAAGATAATAATGGAAAATGTGAAAGAAATGTTTAATATTGTTCTCTAATTCATGACTTAATTGTATGAGAGCAAGGACATCGCTTTAATAATGTTCTCCCTTCCCTTCCTTTGCAGCGCGGTTCTTGACACGGTGATCGAGGAGCTGAAGAACATTCTCAAGCGGGACTTCAACAAGCGGATGATTGAGGCGACGGCGTTCAAGACCTTCGAGGCGTGGTGGGACGAGCAGGAGAGGAAGTTCAAGGTCAGGGCGCCGGGAGTGACCTTTCTTGTGACCTTTCTTGACCTTACACTAAAAGCATTTGTTTGTCTCTCGTTATTGTACAAGGTTGTTTATTGTGTTGTTGTTATTATTTTTGTTATTCTCTTATTTGATAGATTTTTTGTTTTATTTTGTTATTTTGTTATTTCATTTATTATATTCTGCCTTTTGGTCTGTATTTTATTGCACTATTATTTGCTCGTCTCTCCACTCACTACATCATAATTTATTTTATTATCTGATCTCTGTATTTCATTTTCATTTGTTTATCTTTCTACTTAATACCCGGTTACTTATTTTGTCTCAATCTCTCTTTTCTTATCATTTTTTTCTCTCCTCATTGATTTCCCCATTTTCTATTCCTTTCCCATTCCACCATCCTCCATTTCTTCCCCATTTTATCTCTCTATTGCTCTCTATTTCTCTATCATTTTTTCCTCTCCACAAAGTGCCTGGTTCATTATTTCTCATTTTATCTCTCTATTGCTCTATATTAAGTCTATCATATTTTTTAGTACCTGTTTATTTATTTTATGTGTGATCTCTTACTCTATTAATATCACAAGTTGGTCAGCCAATACTCCTGTTTGTTGTGCGCTAAATCCCCCCTTCTCACCCCAAAGGCATTTTATCTCTCTATTGCTTTAAGTTTAGTCTCTTTTTTTAGTACCCTAGTTTATTTATTTTTATTATGTCTGATTTCTTTTTATTCTTATCACAAGTTGGTCGTCTCAATAGTTTGTGTGTAGTGTGCTCCTTCTCTTTCCCAGGCATTTTATCTCTCTATTGCTCTATATTCAGTCTCATTTTTTTAGTACCTGTTTATTTATTTTATGTTTGATCTCTTTTTTTACTCTATTAATATCACAAGTTGGTCAGCCAATACTCCTGTTTGTGGTGGGCTAACTCCCCCCTTCTCACCCCAAAGGCATTTCATCTCTCTATTGCTTTAAGTTAGTCTATCATTTTCTTTAGTATCTGTTTATTTATTTTATGTTTGATCTCTTTTTTTACTCTATTAACATCACAAGTTGGTCAGCCAATACTCCTGTTTGTAGTGCGCTAACTCCCTCCTTCTTGGCCCACAGGCTCAGTCGGTGGTGCGGGAGAACAACAGTGAGGTGGCGCCGGGCCCTCACGCCAGGATGGAAAAGATCAACTCCATCTCGTCGCTACTGGAGACGAGGGAAGGGTTCGGCCTGGACTCCCTCGGCTCCCTCGGCCTGGGCTTCCGTGCGGCCATGCCCAAAATGCCCTCCTTCAGAAAGGTGGGGAATGCTTTCATTGTATTCATTTATTTACGTCTTTATGTCCTTCTTTTCATTTACCGTCCTTATTTTTCCTCTCTCCCACTCCTGATGATTGTATACTCTTCCCTTTTGTTCATCCTTGTCATGTCTTCCTCCACACACTGTATATATTTGTGCAAAAGCCGTTCACATATTTAAGTAGACTTCCAAAGGCCAAAGGTATTACATGTTCCAGTGAGGGATAGATTTAAGGCCAGTTGCACAGTTTGAGATACGTATTGTCCCCCAAACCAAATACTACAGGCTTCAAGAACCTCGTATATATTGTTTTGTGTTGATATAGACACAGGATGATAAGTATATTGTTTTATTCACTTCAAGAATATGTGTTTCGATCATTTGTTCACTTAATACTGTGTTTGTTTTAACCCAGTAGCAGTGGGGATCATGTTTCTTAATGGTCCCCCCAAGCGAGAAAAATGAGAAAAAATCACCCCTCACACCAACCATTTCATAATATATATCAAAGCATTTGTGATCAGATTATGTATCATCTATTTTTTAATTTCATCCCAAGATGCAGCATTGTTTTAATCATGTGATCACAAGATAAATACCGTGTTGTTTTCATTTCAGAACAAGATACTGTGTCGTTTCAGTCTCTTCCTATCAAGCTAATGTGTTGCCTCCTCCATTCCAGCGCAAGATCAAGCCCCCCTCACCTCCCTGCATGGACGAGGATAGCCATGGCCCCGTGTCAGATGAGGACAGCAAACAGTCGGCGCCCAAGGTGGCGGAATCCTCAGACTCAGACTCCGGCCCCGAGGACTCGACGCCTGTGCCCAAGACCAAACCCTCACCAGCCACCACCAAGAGGAAAACCAAGTGGTCCTCGGATACGTCGGGTGTGTATTTACTTATTTGTATTTGTATCAACCATTAACTCTGGAAGAAATTAAAGACAGAAAAAACTATATCAACAATATGGAACAGAAGAAAAAAGAAAACTGAACAAAACTAAAAGACACAATGACAATCAACAATCAAGAACAAGTCATAAGTGGGAGCCGTTACAAAGGCAATCCCACGCCTACTACTGGAGTGTACTGGACTGATCTACCTATTTGTAGTATACAGGACCAGAACTCAAGCTTGGGTAGTCCTGTCCCCTAATCTATATTTTTCCAGCTTTTCCTTCGTTTTGTGGACACTGCCCGCTTCAACAATGTCTATTTAGTCCATTCCATGTGTCCACACTCCTGTATGGAAGACTGAGCTTCTTTATGTCTTTCAAACAAGTCCCCTTTCTCAATTTCTTACCATGTCCTAATAGTTGCCTCACTCATTCTTTTTTTTCTTTTTATCAGAGCAGTAGGTAGTGTTTTTTTGGTTGTTGTTGCTGTCTATGTCTTTTGCCCATGTACTGACTCCCATGCCGTAAGGAGAAAAAAAAGAAAAAAACCCTCGACAGTCTCTTCCTTGTGTGTTGCAGGAGGGAGCGTGGCGTCATCCGAGGATGAGGACAACAAGTATGAGTCCTCCTCCTCCTCCTCCTCTAGCTCTGAGTCCTCAGGTTCAGAATCTGAGTCGGAGTCGTCCACATCGGAAAGTGAGGACGAGGAGAAGGAGGCAAGCGAGAAGACACCCGAGGAGGAGGAGAACGAGAATCTGGGTCTGGAGGCGAAACCGAGGAAGAAAGTGGAGGAGGAGGAGCCCACGGAACTCAAGGTTGGTGAAGAGCTTGATTTTGTTTGATATTGTAAAGAAAATTTTCTGTATTGTTGACTGGTTTTATTTTTTACTCATTTTTTATTTATTTTACCTCAATATTTTTTTGGAAGAACTCAAGGTTGGAGAGCCTGATTTTTTATATTTTGTAACGTTTTTTTCTGTATTGTTGACTGGTTTTATTTTTTACTCATTTTTTATTCTTATTTTACCTCAATATTTTTTTGGAAGAACTCAAGGTTGGTGGAGAGCTTGATTTTTTTTTTGTGTGTTTTTTTTATTTCTGTATTGTTGACTGGTTTTATTTTATACTTATTTTTTATCCTTATTTTATCTATATTTTTTTTCTTTATGTTCTGGCATTGTTTGGTTGGTTAGTTTAGTATGATGAATGTTTACATAGATTTACATAGAAAATCAGACCACACAGACCCCATGGACATGAAAAAAAAGAAGAAAACAACAAATCAGATTATAATAAAATAAAGGGAAATAAAAGTAAATAAAAAGGGAAATGAGAATGCAAAACAAAAAGAGGAAACAACAAACAATCATAATAAAAAGGGAAATAAAAATAAACAAAAAAGGGAAAATAAGGACAAAAAAAAACAACAACAAATAAAATAACAACAAACAGAATCATAATAAAAAAGGGAAATAAAAAAATTAAAAAAAGGGAAAATAATGACAAAACAAAAAGGATAAGAAACAACAAATAAAATAACAACAATCCCTCAGGAACTTCGGAAACTCGAGGAGGAATTTGCGGCGGACGTTCGGTTGGTAGTGGAGGATGTGATGCGGACCCCAGAGCACGACCGGCCGCCCACCCCCCTACCGGAGCTGCCACCCAACCAGCTAGACGACGACGCTTGGATGGGGGACGACGAGGAGGTGATCGCACCCGCCCCCTGTCCCCCGCCCCACAAGGTAAGGTGTTGGGTGATGAGTGATGTGGTGGGTAATTAAGGGAGTGGGTTTAAGGGTGGGTTAGGGGATGTATTTAGGCATGATTGTAATGCGTTGTTATAGGAGTGACATGGAGGGGATTAAAGGGAAGGGGGCTGTGTATGTGGGTGTGAGGATAGGGAGGTGATCGCTAATGTGGAGGGGAAGTAACGGAAGGGGGTTGTTTATGAGTGTGTGAGGGAGGAGGGTGGGTAGGGGATGTATTTAGTCATGATTGTAGTGCGTAGTTATATGAGTAACATGGAAGGGATTAACCCGTCCGCTGCGATTGGCACATATTTTGCCTTCACTGGTAGCCTGGTAACAGATACTCCCAGGTCTTTCTCTGCCTCTGTGGTGGATAGTGGAGTGTTTCCCATGTGGTATTGGTATGCTGGATTTCCCCTCCCAAGGTGCATGACTACATTTTTCCTCACTGAATTGTAGCAGCCACTTTTTGTTCCACTCCTGTAGCTTGGTGATGTCTTCTTGTAGGAAATCCACAGTCAAGGGGTTAAACTGATGGCTGGCTTGCAAAATATGGATGCCTAGTTCTGCTCCATTATAACCTACACATCAAACACCTTCCACTAACTCGTTCCTCTCTTCCACACACCCAGAAGTCACCACCCGCCACTCCGAGAAAGACCACCGTCACCACCCCGCCCACCACCACCCCCACCACCAAGACCAAAAAGCCCCCCAAACCAAGAAAGCCCAAATCCCCCGGTACCAAGAAGCCCACCAAGCCCACCCCCATTACCTCCAAGCCCGACAAGACTCAGAAGGCCAAGGAAAGGAGAAAAGAAGAGCCTGTCACCGAGACTTCCGTGCCCACTCGGGAGGGTGACTCGGAGGTGCGTGAGGATGTGGATGTGAGTTTAAGGGTGACGGTGAGGATATTTGTGTGAGTGTGTGTGTGTGTGTGTGTGTGTGTGTGTGTGTGTGTGTGTTTTGTCATTATTCCTCTTTTTCCTTATCTCCTTTTTCTTTATTTTTTTCTTTAATGTCACTGTCTTTTAGTTTTCATATCCACTTGTATTTCTCCCTCATTGGCAGTTACTCACACTTTTTATTTGCCTTAGTTGTCCTTTACACCATAGGGAAAAAATAGGTAAGGTAAAGTAAATACAGAAATACACCAGGTATTCATTATATGCGAGGGTTACGTTCTGCAAAAACCTCGCATGATGTAAATTCGCATATATCGAACCTATCATCCCATTAGTTATTGGGGGTTATGTTCCACGGCCCGTTTTCGAACCCTCTAACTATTTATTCCGGCACCGTTTCACAATAATAAAGCACTAAAGCAACAATAAAGCTTCCAGGGAGACACACCCAAAGTCTACGATTTAAGCTGATGATTAGCTACCTGAGGATTAACTTTAGGATCAGAGCGAGGAAAGTGGGGGAAAACATTTGCACCCGCTGCCGTCTAGTGCGAGTTGGCCACCATATATCACCAACCAGTTACACCAGCGATTTTTTTTCTCACATAAAACGAATACTTGGCACATTTAGGTTAGCCGCATATGAGCGAATTCGCATATTTCGAACTCGCATAAATCGAATACCTGGTGTACAAAATATAGTACAAAAGCAAATAGAAACTAGACTAAATCGAGCACAAAGTAACCTTCATATTTCTCCCTGACAGACGGACACGGCGGATGAGAAGAGTGACCTTGAGGACGGCCTGGGTGAGTCAGCGGAGGCGGCGGAGGCACTCATGGCCCTCGCCGGCGCTGATGCCAACGGCCGGGTGCGCTCCTCTTCCTCCTCCTCCTCCAGCACCTCCACCACCTCCTCCTCATCGGGCAGGACACCAGGCAGCACCGGGGAGGAGGAGCGGTCGCCGGTCCTCCTGGAACACAGCTACTGCCTCCCCTGGGCCCCCAAGGATGGCACCAATGCCTCGTTCCTACCCCCAGGTGAGGCCCCCCTCCCCCCTTACCACTTAGAAGAACACAAGAACACACTACTATAAATTCTCTTATTGATTTTTTATACTTTTTATTTTTTATTTATTTTTTATTTATTTGGTCTTTGGAAATTGTTATTAGAGACCTGCTTTTTCCTACTAAATCCTGCACTAATTACCAACACACACACACACACACACACACAAACACACAAGTTTTAAGTTTCTCCTGTTTTTTTACCTTGAACTATCTCCTTTACTCTAAAAAATATGATAATATAAAAAAATGCTTCACCAAACACACACACACACACACACACACACACATACACATACACATACACATACACACACTAACTAACCATCCTCTCCCTTTGATCCCCAAGCAGAGGAAATGGCTGAGAAGGAGAAGGAGCAGAAGATGGTGGTGGGCAACACAGATCACGACTACACGCGGCCTCGCACTCCCCCCGACGCCGACAAGGTTAAGGTCCCCAAGCTCGGTGCCAGCAAGACCATCACGCCCAAGCCCCGCGGGAAGGAGAACAGGGAGATGCAGGTTAAGAAGGAGGCGCTGGACAAGAGAAAGATGCCCCCAGTGTCGTCGAAAGCCGCCTCTCGACTGGCCTTCAGACCTCGCAACCAGATGGACGAATACAATGTTCTCTATTCCTTCCTTATACGCGGTGGGTTTCATGATGTATTTCTACCCCTCTATGTCTGTCTTGCTGTCTATCTCTGTTTCTCTGTCTCTTCCCCTAGTCTCTGTCTCTCTTCTTTCTCTCTGTATCCTTCTCTTTCTCTCTGTATCCCTCTCTTTCTCTATCTCTCCCCTGCCTCTCTCTTTCTCTGTCTGTCTCTCTCTGTCTCTGTCTCCTTTTCTTTCTCTCTGGATCCCTCTCTGTCTCTCCCCCTAATCTCTGCCTCTTTCTCTCTCTGTCTCCTCTTTCTCTATCTCTCCCCTGCCTCTCTCTTTCTCTGTCTGTCTCTCTCTGTCTCTGTCTCCTCTTTCTTTGTCTGTATCCCTCTCGTTCTCTGTCTGTCTTCCTCTCTTTCTCTCCCATCTATCTTGTAAATGATAACATCCACACTTAGGCATCCACAGTTCATCGCTTGGTCTGTGATGTGATAATAATAGTGATAATAATAATAATAATAATAATAATAATAATAATAATAACAATAACAACAATAATGATACATGGCATGCTTGGTGCAGGGATTGACCAGGAAGACATTGAGCTTCTAAAGAGGAGTTACGAGAGCATGTTGGCGGACGACAGTCAATCCTACTGGCTCAACGACACTCACTGGGTGGACCATCCGCCCATCGACGTGCCGCTCCCACCCAAGAAGAAGAGGCGGCTGGACGACCTGCCGCTGCACAAGACTGGCTGTGCGCGGACGGAAGGCATCTACAAGGTGGACTCCAAGCAGAAGCAGAAACATAAGGTGAGTCAGGAGTGTTGTGAGTCCCTGCGGCCAGAGGGGGAAGGATGTTTGGGGAGGTTTGACAACACCATCTTCTTTGTCCTCACAACTAATAGGGCCGTGTTACTAAACATTTCATCGCCCAAGTTCACCTATTCGACAAGGCTTTCATAGGAGTTTTGGGAATTTTCAAGGGTAGTTTTATGCTCCTGGTGGTACTTTGACCCTTCTTCTGTACCATGAACCTAAAGAAACACTCATTAGAATCCGATTAATCCCCTCTTTGACCTTTAGAAATAGCTGATGTGAGAAGCAAAGGTGTCTTATAATACCAACCATAGCGTCTTCCCTTTAGCGTATCCCGTTTCTGGGTCGTGATCTGTAGAGTCCCTTGATAGATAGAGTCCCGACAACCTAAGATTTGGACGCCATTATTGGCCCTGTTTTTGCCGCGAGAGCGTGGGCTAGCTTTTTAAAAGCTCAGCGAAAACAGGGCCAATAATGGCGTCCAAATCTTAGGTTGTTGGGACTCTATAAAGGACTCTACAGATCACGACCCAGAAACGGGTTACGCTAAATGGAAGAGGCTATAAGGAAGCAGCTAAGGGCAACAAAAAGAAAGTGTAGGAAAAAAAGCCTGCTAATCGCTGCTCCTACAAAAAAAAGAAAAAAAAAGAAAGAAAAGAAAAGTGCAGAGTGGCAAAAAGATAGGTCAATTTCGGATTTGGTGTCCAGCTTCCATGCCCCAAGCAGCCAACTAATGCCCGTGCTCTCCTCACTCTGCAGTTCACCTTCCACCAAGACCATGCGGAGAGGGCCGGCGAGGAGGCGCAGCAGCAGAGTCTGGCGGTGCTGGAGTCAAGCAAGGCCAAGCTGACCCAGATGGCCGTCAGCAGGGAGGTGCGGTCCTTCCAGAGGCGACTCCTCACCGCCTTTGGCAACGAGACCGATTCTGATTTGCTCAAATTCAACCAACTTAAGGTGAGTGACGTCCATCTTTGCTGTGTTTTGGGAGCTCAGTCATAGAGGGTGACATAAAATAATCAACAAAACCAGTTAACCGTGCCTTGAAATATCGGTAAAAATAAACAATTCACCCATATTATTGTTATTAACCTTTAGAGGGCAGCAGTATTTGAAGAGTAGCTTCCCCAAAATGAATGGTCAATATATAGTCGCTGCCGACCTTGGGACCGTAGCATAAATATGGTTGCGCCGCATAAGAGGTGTTTTAACTATCGTCCATATATAGATTATACCACAATCTGGAAGTGTTATATTTCTGCCATACAAACCTGACTGACTGAATTTTGGACTGTCTGTGTATAGTTCCATCGTCGTCTAAGGGTTAAAGACTAACACAACGTTTACATAATCAAGCGTAACCCTCCAACCCGTCCCTTTCAGTTCCGCAAGAAGCTGCTGAGGTTCGGGAAGTCTCGCATCCACGACTGGGGTCTCTTCGCCATGGAGGCCATCGGGTCGGACGAGATGGTGATAGAGTACGTCGGGCAAAGCATCCGGTCCATCATTGCTGACCTGCGGGAGATCCAGTACGAGAAGATCGGCATCGGGTCGTCCTACCTCTTCCGTATCGACATGGAGACGATCATCGATGCGACCAAGTGCGGGAACCTGGCGCGCTTCATCAACCACTCCTGCAACGTGAGCCTCGATTTATTATTATTATTATTATTATTATTATTATTATTATTATTATTATTAATCTAAAAAGATCTTCGATCATTAACCGTAAAAGAAAAAACCTATTTGTTGAAAATACTATTACAATATATTATTATTATATATTATATTATTATTATTATTATTATTTTTATTATTATTATTGTTTTCAGTATTCAATCTCTTATTTTATCTTTTTTTATTATTTTTTTTTTCCTACACAGAAGATAGCATCTTAGTTACTTTTATTATTATTATTATTATTATTGTTATTATTATTGTTATTGTTCTTTTGACAGACCACTTTACCTTCGCCCTAGATATGGATTCAATTCTTAACAGTGTGTAGGTGAATGATCCAAACTTTACTCATCTTATAACAATGCATTGGAGAACCTAGTATTCAGCAGTGCATAACAGAATGATTCAATTTTCAATGCTACATACGGCAACGCTTTAGCTCATCATAACAACGCAGTAACTAAGGTAAGGGAACCAGGTATGTCGGCACAGTTGTTTTCCCCACACTAACACCCTCCTTCTTGCCTCCAGCCTAACTGCTATGCAAAGATCATCACTGTGGAGACGCAGAAGAAGATCGTAATTTACTCCAAGCAGCCGATAGCATGCGGCGAGGAGATCACGTATGACTACAAGTTCCCAATTGAGGAGGAGAAGATTGTGTGTCTGTGTGGAGCGGCGCAGTGCAAGGGAACGTTGAACTAAGAGGGTTATGAGGGTAGAGTGCAGTCGGTAACGCGTAGCGAGGAATTACGTACAAGTTCCCAGTTGAAGAGGAAATTGTGCGTCTTTAGAGAGTGGCACAGTGCAAGGAAACGGATAATTAAGAAGGTTTTAAAAAGTAAAGTGCTGTCATTAGTGTGTGGCGAGGAAATTACATACAAGATCCCAGTGAAAGAGAAAATTGTGTCTGTCGAGAGTGGCACAGTGCAAGGGAACGGTTAACTAAGAGGGTATAGAAGAGTAGAGTGAAGTGTATGGCGAGGAAATTACGTACAAGATCCCAGTGGAAGAGAAGATTGTACGTCTGTCAAGAGTGGCACAGTGCAAGGGAATGGTTAATCAAGAGGGTATTGAAAAGTAGAGTGAAGTGTATGGTGAGGAAATTACATACAAGATCCCAGTGGAAGAGAAAATTGTGTCTGTCAAGAGTGGCACAGTGCAAGGGAACGGTTAATTAAGAGGGTATAGAAAAGTAGAGTGCTGTCATTAGTATGTGGCAGAACGTGGCAAGGAAATTACGAAGAAGTTCCCAATTGTGTGTCTGTCGAGAATGGCACAGTGCAAGGAAACTGAAAGAAGGTATTGAAAAGTAGAGTGGAGTTTGTAGCATGTGGCGAGGAAATTACATATAAGTTCCTGATTGTGGAAGATTCTGTGTCTGTGTATCAATCCAGTGCAAGTGTTCAATAGCAGACCATGAGCATTAGTTGACAGCCATAGTGAGAGTCATCAACAGGTAACACAACTCAGTGCACCAGTATCCTAACATAAGACTCCTTGGTGCTACAGTGGAGGAAATAGAAAGAAATTGGAGGATATGAAAAATTTTGGTGATGGAAAAGAAAATGGTAAATGGATAATGAGGAGGAAGAGCGAGAGAGAAGGAGGGGATGTGAATTAAGGGTACGGAAAATATAGTGATTGATAAGGAAATAAAATGACTTAAATAATGACGATGAAAAGGAGGAGAAGGAACTGTTTTAAGCGATGTGGCAGAGGAGCGTAAACTCAGAAAGGAAGGACTTGAGTTGTCAGTCACGAAAAAAAGTAAAACGTCAAAAGAGATGCATCAAAGTGTAGCCTAAGGAGGGAGAGAGAGAGAGTTCTACGTCTAGTGTTATGAGAAAAATAAGTCCCTGAGTGAATATTTAGGACTTAAGAAAATGTTTTAAACTAATGATAAACTCTTGGACGTAGGCACATGGAGGGTCTTTCTATGTGTTCCCTTTGCTAACCAGGCCAAGAATTGCTTACTATGCTATTGAAGAGAGCAAACACACACCACCAAAACAACCATATGCTTTTAACACCACCAGAGTTGATGTACAAGAAAAGGTTATAACATGTCCCTTTGCTAACCAGGCCACCAAGAATTGCTTACTGTTGGTCTGAACTCTGTGTTATTGAAGAGAGCAACCACACACCACTAAAACAACCATAAGCTTTCAACACCACTAGCTTAGATGTACAGGAATTGGTTATAACATGTCCTTTTGCTAACCAGGCCGCCAAGAATTGCTTACTGTTGGTCTGAACTCTGTGTTATTGAAGAGAGCAACCACACACCACTAGAACAACCATATGCCTTTAATACCACTTAGCTTAGATGTACAGGAAAAGGTTGTAACATGTCTTCGCAAGCAAGGCCGAGAATTGCTTACTGTGTTATATAAGAGATAAAAACACACCACCAATACAACCATACTAGCTTTGATGTACAGGAATTGGTTGTAACATGTCTCTTCACGAACAGGCCGCCAAGAATCGGTTACCTTAGTCTTGGTTTGAGCTCAGTGTGTTAGACCCATATTATTCAACGTATCAATCTCCCAGTACGGCTATTTCCAAAGGCCACAGAAACGACTGACCGGGTTTTCATGGGTGTTTTCCCGTTCAAGACGCAGAAGTCGTGTAAAACTATCTGAGGCGCCACGTTCAATATTGGGGTAAGCGCCAGTTTTTTGGTTGGTTTTAAAGCTAGAATCATCATTTTGATACCAAAATGAAGCTTATGTAAAGACAAAACTTCCCGTGTTATGTACGAAGCACAAAAAGAAAAAAGAAACAAAATAACGCAAAATTAATAGCCTAATAAAGCGACTACCGCCCACTCTTCAGAGCCTACAGACTTAAAGTGACGGCAAAACTCCCCTCAAGCAGAGATGCCGTGAGTCGGAAGATAATGCAAATTGTTGTAATTAATGTAGCTTGTCATGTTCACTCAGAAAGAACTAGTTAAAAATTGTCACTAGTCAGTTATAAAAAAGTACAACAAACAAAAGTACATTAAGTCAGCAGTTGAATATCAAACAAAGTTAGAAATTGTACGAAAAATTAATTAGATCGGCTAGACATGGCAACTGTGTCACTTCCTCCCAGAGCCCGCTGGAGACTTACACCATTACTCCACGCCAGCATGCCCACCCTACCTTGCGCGGACCATACATTTGAGCGAGATATGTTTTTCCCAAGACTTTTTACCCTATTTCCAGTGTTGATTTGGGGTAAACGACTTGCTCGGATAAAAGAGGAAGGGTCAAAATAGTTGTATATGATCGTAACTCCAAACTCACGTGGTTGGCGCTTACCCCAATATTGCATGCGGCGCCTCATCTCCAGGATCACAAAACTCTCCATGAAGATAAAAAGATAGAGAAAGTAGCACATCCTCCCATAGTGACGTTCTTTGGTATCAGTGAAGACAAGGGATCAAGTAACAGGAAATTAGGTCAAAGAGAAGTATAAGAAGAAAAAGGTTACGAATCATCTGTGGAGAAAATAGCACATCCTCCCATAGCGACGTTCTTTGGTATCAGTGAAGACAAGGGATCAAGTAACAGGAAATTAGGTCAAAGAGAAGTATAAAAAGAAAAAGGTTACGAATCATCTATGGAGAAAATAGCACCTCCTCCCATAGTGACGTTCTTTGGTATTAGTGAAGACAAGGGATCAAGTAACAGGAAATTAGGTCAAAGAGAAGTATAAAAAGAAAAAGGTTACGAATCATCTATGGAGAAAATAGCACATCCTCCCATAGTGACGTTCTTTGTTATTAGTGAAGACAAGGGAACAAGTAACAGAAAATTAGGTCAAAGAGAAGTATAAAAAGAAGACGGTTGCGTATCATCTAATAGCACCTCTTCCCATAGTGACGTTCTTTGGTATAGTGAAGGCAAGGGAACAGTCAGGAGGTTCAATTTTGTGTTGGTCATACTGCTAGGCACTTCACACGACACATAGGTATACCGTGACAACCGTGGTTCAGACCTGTATCTCTATCACTACCTTCCTTTCAACGACCGTATGACCAATATCTGCTATGCCTGCACCCTTATATTCCAGCCTGGAGTGTGTTTATTGGGTTCTCGGATACTTACGTTACGAACTTTACTCTTTGTATGACATTGTATACATTCATATAATCACTCTCAACCACGACTACCTATTCACGACGAGGCAACTCAATCTCTTCTTGGTATGTTTTCCGGTTCTGCTGTAACTGAGACTCAAAAGACCGGTATTATCAAACGCTGTGGGGTCTTGTTATGTCTACTTTTCAAGGCCAGAGAGGAGATATGTCGGGTTGCCAGGAGTGTTTGTCCCGTTCGTAACACGGCAACCTTGCAAAACTACCACCAGGGTCATGAAACCACCCTTGGAAACTTGGAAGCCTTGCAGAACTACCACCAGGGTCATGAAACCACCCTTGGAAACTTGGAAGCCTTGCAGAACTACCACCAGGGTCATGAATCCACCCTTGAAAACACCGACAACTTCCACAAGAGCCTAGATGTACTAAGGCTCCGTAGAGTGTAATACCATGGATCAAACAGCCAAGCACGCGTCTGAGCTATGGGACGCAAGTGAAACTAACGTAACAGACTAGAGGGAACGCCACAGCAAGGAGCAAGGGAAGTGACACTCATTACCTCACGTTGGGTCCTTGCATTGCGCCGGACCACTTGCCACTCTTTGTTCTACCTAATGAATGCTAGGCCAAGACCATTTTGTACGGAGTAGCTTAGTGGGGGCGAGGGAGGGAGAGAGAGAGAGAGAGAGAGGGGGTGGGGGGGAAGTGGGTCCGACGAGTCCTGCTTCCCGTATTATAAAATCTCAGTAACTTATGGGTATCGCGCGTACACTTTTAGTTTTGTCTTCCTCCACAGTCTAATTTGTGTGTTAGTGTTTAAAGAGCACAGGTTCATCCCTCTAGGTGCATCTGTAGTCATTACCAAGTCACCTTTGTTTGTATATATGCATGTGGCGACAAGGAGGGTTGTGTTACGTGCCAAAGTTTGATAAAGGACCAGCTACCGTGTGCATATGTTTGTGTATATGTGTGTGTGTGTGTGTGTGTGTGTGTTTTCTCATCAGCTGGCTTCGTATTCTTCCATATCCACACTTATTTCATTTCCATTCATGCACATACACTCAGACTAGTAATTTTTCCATATGTTTTAACTCAACCGAATCCTGTTTTGACTGAAATGAAGTTGACTGTTAAGCAACATCCAGAAAATTTTCCCTGACATTTAAGAAGATTTAACACTTTACCATTACTATTTTATTTTTATTTCTATTACTCTACTACTACTTTACTATTTCCCTGTGACCAGTCTGACTCTCTCACGAAGGCAGCAGTTGAACAAATCATTACCAAACTCCTTCATCTTACTCTCTTCCTCATGCTTATTCTTATTCGTTTAATGCCCTTATTTTCCTTTATGGGGTTGGACGAAATCTTTGACAAACATAGGGCATACTTTACCATGATATTTAACCCGTCCGCTGCGATTGGCACGGATTTCTCCTTCACTGGTAGCCTGGTAACATATCCTCCCAGGTCTTTCTCTGCCTCTGTGGTAGATAGTGAAGTGTTTCCCATGTGGTATTGGTATGCTGGATTTCCCCTTCCAAGGTGCATGACTTTACATTTTTCTTCAATGAACTGTAGCAGCCACTTTTTGTTCCATTCCTGTATATTGGTGATGTCTTCTTGTTGGAAATCCACAGACAAGGGGTTAAGCAGACTGGGAACATCTTATGACTATTTGACCAGCCTTTCCCTGTTAGAATGGCAGCATGCAGACAACCTTATTATGTATAGAAAGGGAACTATTTGTATCCATCTCTCCGTTCGTACTTAATATCTTCACACTTGGTTGACATGGATGATCTTACTTCACTATACTACACAGTTTGACATTTTGCTGCACCTATTGTTGTGTGTGTGTGTGTGTGTGTGTGTGTGTTATTGTATCTGAGTTTCAATTTGTTTTTGTTTTTCTCTTTCTCTGTCTTTCCCGTCCCTTTACTAGTGTGTGTATGTATGTTTGTGTATGTGTGTGTGCGTGTGTGTATATTGGTCTCAGCATTAAATAAACAGACATAAACTTTCACGAGGCACCAAATTATACGACTTCCGTCACGAGAACGCTGCGGAAACCTAAAAAGAATCAACGGTAACGCGAACGGCACTTGAACACACTAAGAAATGTTTACGTGTGGTGGGACGTCTTCAGCTTTCGCAACAGGACCAAGACAAAGGAATATAATGTACTATAGGGAGACTCTATATTGTAAAGCTAATGTAACATAACGCTAAGGGCTGTATTGCAAATCGAATCCGAGAAATATTGGATTCCTACAAAATTCGGGATGAGTAACTATAGGGATTCAAAACTTCTCGGATTCGTCTTGCAATACGGGCCATAGACGGAGGATTATATATATATGTATAGGAGGGCTTGGGAAGACGTGTATTGTGACTATGGAAAAAAGGAGACTGTGGATATATGTCTGGTACTAAAAGGAGGGTGAATGTAAGCTAAGGAGAATATATTATGATTCGAACTACAAGAAAAATTGATGGGGGTGGGGCTTGGGAGGGGAGGGGGGACGGCAATAGCTTCTTCGTAACTTTATTTATTTTATTTTTTTGTTTATTTTTTCTCCAGTGTGAGAGGGTGTGGAATCATAGAGTGTAAGGCAGAAGAGTGACTTTTTTGTTGTTTTTTCTTTCTATTTATTAATTTTTTTCTGGTATTTGTGTCCCTAAAATGTGTAGTGGAGTGGGAGTACCCGTGAGTGGGCATGACGGTGGTGAGGGCGTGCCGGTGGAGTGGGGAGCATAGTGAATAGGAGTGGGAGAGGGAGTGAGTGAGGACTATATAGTAAAATAGTGTGAGTGGGAAGTGCCAGGCAAGGATGGAGTGTGTGTGTGTGTGTGTGTGTGTGTGTGTGTGTGTGTGTGTGTGTGTGAGGCCTGTGTTAATGTATCCAGATTGTACATAACATATCCAGCTACTACCATTACTACTACTACTACTACCACTACTACTACTACTACTACTACTACTACTACTACTACTACTACTACTACTACTACTACTACTACTACTACTACTACTACTACTACTACTACTACTACTACTACTACAGACTCTGATATCCCTTACCGACAGAGTATTTTTTTCTTCATACTGAAGAGAAACCGGCTTGGGGCCATGTGTGTGTGCGTGTGTGTGTGTGTGTGTGTGGTGGTAGTGGTGGTGGTGGTGGCAGTGGTGGTGGTGGTGAACATGGATGACTCTTAGGGTCCGCTCACCTTTAAGTATAGGACACCCATGACCCTTATTGACCTCATAGCATGCATACCATCACCACCACCACCACTACCGCCACCACCCGAGCCTCGTCAGGGGGTGTTTCAGAGTGGCGTCCACCCCCCCGGTACAAACTTAGACACTTTTTTGGGGGGTGGCGTCGGTGGGTGTGGCCTTGCCCGGGAACGCATTTCATTTTTTTAGCTATTGTACTATTTATGATGTTTTGAGGAACTTTGTGTGGTACAGTTTCATTGTAATTTGTATGATATGTAAATAGACTGTGTACTTTTGTAGTGGTGTGTATTATTGATGGAAACCTTGCTGGGTCTGATGTCAAGATTATGTAGAGAGAGAGAGAGAGAGAGAGAGAGAGAGTTAGAGGAGATTACTGATAGTGAAGTGAGAGGAAAAGAAAGATCATCATGTAAAATTCCGAGTTATATGAAGAGTGCTAGAAGAGATAAGGGAAACTAAGGATGGTAAACAAAAAGAAGAAGAAAAGATGTTAGAAGGGACAGCAAAAAAGGAAAGAAAAAATGAATGTAGAATTTCTAGTTATATGAAGAGTTACCCTCATCCACCTGTTGACACTATTACATTTATTATTATTATTATTATTATTATTATTATTATTATTATTATTATTGTTATTATTATTATTATTATTATTTTTTTCATTAAGGGAGGCAGCTCAAGGGCACGTAACAAAAAAATTAGCCTTCAACAAAAGCAACGAGAACAATAGGTCAAAAGAGAGGTCAATTTCAGGACTATTTTCATTTTATTTATTCATTTTATATATTACTATTTTCTCTATTCACACACAAAAAATGTCAGTATATGAATCATTCAGTGCTCAGTTATCAAGGAAGGTGATTCTCTTATCTTTTATCTATTGTAATTTTTCACATTTTTAATTATTTTGCTTTTTATTACTTATTTTATTACGGAAAAGACATGTCAGTATATAAACCATTCAGTGCCTAGTTATTAACCCGGTAGCTGCGGGGATCATGTTTCTCAAAGGTCCCTCTAAGCGAGAAAAATGAGAAAAAATCATCACTCATGCAAACCATTCCATAATATATATCAGCGCATTTGTGATCAGTTTATGCATCATCTATTTTTTTGGGTTTATATCATGGCAAAAATTTGGCCCGTCGCTGGTACATGGTAAAGCCACAAATTTGGCCCGTCGCTGCTACCAGGTTAAGTGAATCTAAGGTCGGTATCATGAGACATACTCGCTTCTCACATCAGTATTTCTAAAGGTCAAAGAGGGGATCAGTTGAGCTCTAATAAGTGTTTCTTTAAGTTCACGGTACAGAAGAAGGGTCACACTACCACCAGGGCCATAAAACTACTACTGGAAATGCCCAAAACTCCTACGAAAGCCTTGTCAAATATGTGTTTCTTTAGGTTCACAGCACAGAAGAAGGGTCATACTACCACCATGGTCATAAAACTACTCCTGGAAATGCCCAAAACTCCTACGAAAGCCTTGTCAAATATGTGTTTCTTTAGGTTCACAGCACAGAAGAAGGGTCACACTACCACCAGGGTCATAAAACTACTCCTGGAAATGCCCAAAACTCCTACGAAAGCCTTGTCAAATATGTGCTTCTTTAGGTTCACAGCACAGAAGAAGGGTCATACTACCACCAGGGCCATAAAACTACTCCTGGAAATGCCCAAAACTCCTACGAAAGCCTTGTCAAATATGTGTACTTGGGCGGCAAAATGTTTAGTAATACTGCCTTAAATCGTGGGTTACTAAAAAATATTATCAGGGAATTGAACAGCAAATATCAGTGAATGGAACTCCCTACACCCCTGTCCACTCCCTCACCTTCCAATGCAAGTGAAAGTGGAAATGATGACTCTGACAAAATTATGCAATGGTAAGTACTTCAATCAATGGTCACCTCTAATCTTACATGATCGTCTGTATTCTGGTGTTCCTGTCTTTTCACTCCACGGTCAATCCCTTCTGAGCACTAATACAGCGCTCCTTCTCTTCACATATCTCAATTCTTTCATATGATCGTCTCTTATTTTTCTTCCTTTCTTTTTACTATCACTAATCTATCACTTCACATAACTTAACCAATTCAAATATCACAACCATTTATTTTTCCATTCATTCATAGATACAGATAGATATACTCATTATGGAAATTTGAATATTGTATGTATATAGATGGATAGATGTAGTCATTATGGAAAATTGAATATCTATATGTATGTATATAGACTGATCGATAGATAGATAGATAAATATACTCTGGGAAATTGAATCTCCCGCCAAACATTCATTAAAATTCAATTACCTGAAAACACTTGTGCTCCACATTGGCGAATACGGGCACACACACACCAATATTAAAAAAAAGATAGACGCGCTTATATCTTACATAAAACCTAAATGCTTACGACAGTGGAAGTGGAGTGAAAAGAAAAGTGTATTAGTGGAAAACAGCAAAAAGGCATAGAAAAGCAAAATCAGGAAAATAACAGACAAACACCTAAGTTCAGGGTGAAGTGTATAAGAGCGCACTGTGAAGCAACTAAGTGTATGTTGTAAAGTGTAAAAGTGTGGAGGTCAGAAGAAGAAGAAGAAGAAGTTTAGGCTGACTCGAATGTCCAATGTTTACAATTAAAAGTCAAAATGGCCGCGTCCGAGGAAGGCGGCAGCAAGGTGGAGCAATGGAGGAAGCAGGTAGGTGGGTCTGCGGGGGCGGGACGGCGGGGGCGTGGACATGGACGTTAATAAAGGCATGGAGGATACAATTACACACAGCTGGAGGGTAATGGGAGGGCGGGGGAGAGTGAGTTTTCACGTTCGTTTTCTATACGTTTACCACAACACAATATTTGCCTCGATTATTTCTTTTCTCGTTCATTTCCTATCAAAGTAAACAAAGATATGGGCTAAAAAATCTTAAATTCGTATTCCAGGCCAAAGATTAGTGGTCAGGGAGGGCGCGGGAGGATGATAAGTATTTCCTGTTCCTCTATAATCTACCACAGCATAATTATGATAAAAATTTAGCTAGATTCCTTTTTCTCGTTCATTTCCTTATTAAACAACCAAAAACATGGGTTCAAAAGTCTTAAATTCGTGTTCAAGGGCAAACATTATCGGGCAGGCGCGGGTCACAAGGCGATGAGTCAGTGCGTCAGGTGTTGCGTTACCAATACGTCAGGCAGGTGTTGTCCGGGCGTGCCCTCCTACCTGAGGCCAGCAGTGCCGCCGCCCGCCGCACACTCGCGCAGTGCCAGTGTTAACAGTGATAGGTGGGCGTGCCAGCCTGACAGGTGCCCGGGGAGGTGCGGGAAGGGTCACTGCCACGGGTGCTGTGGCGTGACGCAGCAGCACGAGAGGGGCCACACAGCCGCGGGAGATACCAAACAAGTGCTGGGGATAATCTGTACGAAAGGGACAAGTGTTATTCCCCGCCCCAGCCCCAGCCAGTGTTGATCCCTGCTGTGTGTTGGGTCTGAGGTGCTGGCACAGGATGGCGTGTGGCCGTGGGGGGTGTTGAGAAGGGTGGGAGGAGTGCTGTTGCAAAGGCGATTCAGCTCATTCAAGTGCGGTGTGTGTCATAGATAAGTGGCCTTCCTGACATCCACTTCAAGATGGTACCAAACCTGTGTGCTGCCACTCCCTGATATCTGAAACAAATGGAATGCCATGTTAACCCAATAGAGCAGTGGTTCCCAAGCTTTTTTTCAGGTGACCCCAATCATGCACCTCTAGACATGACTGCGACCCCACTAGTTTAGTTGTATATGTGTTATTATAATATAATAACACCATGTTTGATATTTTGAGGTCTTGGTGACCCCATGAAAAATGCTTGGGGTCGCAACCCCAGGGTTGGGAAAGGGGGTAATAGAGAGTATTCTATTGCAGATCAAATAATTACCTTTTTCTGCTAAGGATGGTAACCTGTTGCCATAAAATAGTAACTCATTTCTGTTTTATTAGTTGATCAATCTCATGAACTAATGACAAAAAAATTTCAGGAAAAAGTGTCAACCACTAGAGTGAGTTGGGTGTAATTCTGAAGCAGCAGCCCGCTGTGTGCGTTTTCTGACACCTGAGCGTTGGCAGTGCTGGAGTGACACTGCTTCAGGGAGCTCTGGGCACCTTGCGTTGAATTTTTTTAAAAATATGGAGGACTTGCACCTCCTTCACCTCTTCAAGCAATAGATTCACATGATACTTATGATTTAATATTGTGTTGTCAGGCAGATTTCAGAACATACGGTATAAGTGACAGCCAAGAGCCAGGCCCTTCATTCACAGTGTTACCCCCACGACAGAATCAGGACAATGTTCCCACTCTTTATCCCCATCCCAATCCCCATACGCACGGGGCGTGGCAGCATCCACTACGTCCAGAACCACACCGTGCCCCCCAACACCTCTGTGAGTCTGGGAAGGGACAGCTTGAGGGGGGAGCAAGCCTGTATAGGGTTAGAGGGAGGAGAGAACAGTCATGTGGGAGGAAGGGTAGGGGAGGGGAAGGGGAAGAAAGATAGTGTTGAGAAAGGGGGGGAAAGCCTGTGTAAGGTGAATGGGAGAGGATGGAGTGTGGGGTGAAGGGGAGGGGAGGACAGTCATTTAGGAGGATAGGACAGTTATGTGAGGGGAGTGGGGAGGGAAGGGGAGGACAGACTGTGTGGGGTGGAGAGGGAAGGACACACCGCATAAGGGAAGAGGGAGGGGAAAACAGTCATATGGGGGAAGGGGAGAGGAGGAGAAATTTTATCACAAATGTTACTAGACTTCTGAATTTCCTTTAGTAGTGGTTCATAGTTCCTGATTCTTCCCTCTTTTCCTGCATGGTTTCTCTGAGGAAGTATCATGTCCGGGAGAGGCCATCCTGTACTTTAGCTGGGAAACAACAATGATTAAAAAATGAATGGACAAATAAATGATAAAAAGTAATTCCACTGACCAGCATCCATCTCCTTCGCAGGTTATGCTGGGCACGCTGCCGAACGACTTCCTGCGCATGCCCCAGGTGCCGCAGAACCAGGAGGAGGCTGACCACGCTGCAGCACTCCACCTACAGCACCAGATGTTGGCACAGACACCGCAGCAGGCCGTGGGCAGGCTGCAGGTTAGACTCGGGAGTGCTTGTGGGTGGTACTTATTCTTTTAAATATTTTTAGGGTTCATGGTCTGTGGTGGGTAGTACTTCAATGTTATGCTTGTGTGATTTACAGCCGTCCCTCAAATAGTACCGTTTCCGATAGTTCGGTTTCTGTTTTATACGGATTGTCATGGAAGATCTTTAGGGTTTTTAAATTTCCAGCTCATTGGGATATTTAAAAATCCTTAAAAATCTTCTTAGAAAATCCACATAAAACCAAAACCGAACTATTGGAAACCGTACTATTTGAGGGACGACTGTATTCTGTGGTGGTGGGGTCAAGTGTTTTACCTATTTACCTGTGTGTGCGTCTGTTTGTGTGTGTGTGTGTGTAGTGCCACAGCCCCTTCACCCATCAGTTTTTGGTGTCGTTGCAGATGACGGTCGTGTCGGCAGTGCTCAACAAGAACTACGGCATGACGCGCATGGACCCGTACGTGCGTGTGAGGCTCGGCCACTACGTGTACGAGACGCAGACTGACACCAACGGGGCCAAGACGCCTCGATGGAACAAAGTTTTCCACGTGTGAGTCAATCTGTCTCACTGTTACTGTAAAACTCGAAAGGTTGTTGGCGTTTCTTCACACTTCTTTAGGATCAGATTATCAAATGCCTTCATCAGTTTTTATTTGACAGTAATCAGTTTGTTACACCTCAGTTCAAATTTCGTGTATACAATTTTTCTTGATACGTCGATTAGTTTGAATGATGAATTTAAATGGTGTGTATAAATGACTTAACTGTTTAAATTAATCTTTACTTTAACATTAGTTCATTTGTTATATCATTTCAAATTTACCAAATACTCTTTTCTTGATGTGACAACTAATTTGAATGCAGCGTACAAATTGGCGAGTACACACAAAGATGAGGAAAGATTAACCTGGTAGCAGCGGGGATCATGTTCCTTAATGGTCCCTCTAAGCGAGAAAAATGAGAAAAAATTACCCCTCACACAAACCACATCATAATATATATCAAAGCATTTGTGATCAGATTATGCATCATCTATTTTGGGGGGTTTATATCATGACACAAATTTGACCCGTTGCTGGTACACAGTAAAGCCACAAATTTGGCCCGTCGCTGCTACCGGGTTAAAGGAAGGGAATCTATTAACATTAGAGATGAGGAAGAGTCTTACTAATGCTAAACCAGCTGATAAACAATATGGAAAAGTATACATAAGAGATCTGATCGTGTAGTCTCCCCTCCCTCTCAGTTACCAGTTCCCGAAAGGCGTCAACACCATCCACATTGAGATCTATGATGAGCGGACGCTGACGGATGACGAGCTGATTGCCTGGGTGAACCTGCCCATCCCAGAGACAATATTCCAGGTAAAATGAAGAAATAATAGAAAAATGAATAAAAAGTTTAACCCGTCTGCTGCGATTGGCACGGATTTCGCCTTCACTGGTAGCCTTGTAACATATACTCCCAGGTCTTTCTCTGCCTCTGTGGTGGATAGTGGAGTGTTTCCCATGTGATATTGGTATGCTGGATATCCCCTCCCAAGATGCAGGACTTTACATTTTTCTTCATTGAATTGTAGCAGCCACTTTTTGTTCCATTCCTGTAGCTTGGTGATGCCTTCTTGTAGGAAATCCACAGTTAAGGGTTTAAGAAGAGTGTAGAATATGACAAATGTTATCGAGTTTTTTTCGGAATAGGTAATAATTCTCTTTTTCCGTCACCTTTGGCAGGGAGAGACAGTGGACGAGTGGTACAGCCTCTCGGGGAAGTTGGGCGAGGGGCAGGAGGGTACCATCAACATTGTCTTGTCCTATAGCGTAAGTATATACCGCTCTTGTTCTTGTTCTCATTCTCTCTTTCTCTAGTTTTCTCTCATTTTCTCTTGTTGTCCCTCATTTTCTCTCTTTTGTTTTCTTTCTCTCTTTATATTATTTTCTGGTACCCTTTTTTACCTTCCTGTTGATTCTCAGTGCAAAGTTAGCCCACTCACTCACTCACACACTCACTCACTTACTCACTCACTCACTCACTCCTACATACTCATTCTCATTTGCTCATTCACTCACTCACTCACTCACTTACTTCCTCATTCACTCATTTGCTCATTCACTCACTCACTCACTCAATCAATCACTTACTCATTTCCTCATTCACTCACTCACACACTCACTCACTCACTCACTCACTCACTCACTCACTCACTTACTCATTCACTCTCATTTGCTCACTCACTCACTCACCCATTTAATCACTCACTCACTCACTCACAAGGGAGATGGATCACGTTTACTCTCTGCCGCAGAACTCACCCGCGCTCCCCCACACCTACGGCCCCGTCATGATGATGTCACCCTATGCCTACCCTGAGTACGCCCGGGTGCCTGTTTACACCCTCCCGCCCTCACACCACCCGCCCACCGCCACGCCCTCACCCACACGGCCCATTTCCGAAGAGGACTTGAAGCAGGTGAGTGTTTATTTTATTTTATTTTTTTATTTTCTTTACAGTAAAGGAAGGAGCTCAAGGGCAAGAAAGCAGTGGAAAAAAGCCGCTAATCAATGCTCCTATGTAAAGAAGAAGAAATGCTCCAATGTAAAGAAGAGTAAAGAGGAGTGGTCGAAAGAGACGTCAATTTCGGGAGGAGAGATATGTCCTGATACCCTGGTGGTGTTTTGGGTCAGAGCAGTGTAACAAAAGTATATTGGTAGTGTTTTGAGGGAGCACAATTTGAACACCTTTATTGGCAGTCAAGGTTATATGCTTTAAATTTTGGTATTACAGGATAACAATATGGAAGGAAAAAGTAGAGAAAAAAACACTATCTTGCCTGACTCCTTCCACTACCTTATGTAACCTCTGTACCTTCTAGAGCAATGTAACAAAAGTCTATTGGTAGTGTTTTGAGGCAGAAAAATTTGAACACCTTTATTGGCAGTCAAGGTTATATGTTTTAAATTTTGGTATTACAGGATAACAATATGGAAGGAAAAAGTAGAGAAAAAAACACTATCTTGCCTGACTCCTTCCACTACCTTATGTAACCTCAGTACCTTCTAGAGCAATGTAACAAAAGTCTCTTGGTAGTGTTTTGATTGAACACCTTTATTGGCAGTCAAGGTTATATGCTTTAAATTCTGGTATTACAGGATAAGAATATGGAAGGAAAAAGTAGGGAAAGAAAACACTATCTTACCTGACTCCTTCCACTACCTTATGTAACCTCAGTACCTTCTAGAGCAATGTAACAAAAGTCTCTTGGTAGTGTTTTGAGGGAGCACAATTTGAACACCTTTATTGGCAGTCAAGGTTATATGTTTTAAATTTTGGTATTACAGGATAACGATATGGAAGGAAAAAGTAGAGAAAAAAACACTATCTTGCCTGACTCCTTCCACTACCTTATGTAACCTCAGTACCTTCTAGAGCAATGTAACAAAAGTCTATTGGTAGTGTTTTGAGGGAGCACAATTTGAACACCTTTATTGGCAGTCAAGGTTATATGCTTTAAATTCTGGTATTACAGGATAACAATATGGAAGGAAAAAGTAGAGAAAGAAAACACTATCTTGCCTGACTCCTTCCACTACCTTATGTAACCTCTGTACCTTCCTTATGTTGTTAGCTATTATTTACCTTCACTTTTCACTTCCGTATACTTTCTTTGTACTGTGAGCTATTTCAACCCTCGATATTAACCTCTGTGGACTTTCCCCGTACCAGCAACTTGTTAATCTCTATACTTTCCTTGTGCCATTAACTTAACCTGTAACTCTGTCTTCTTTCCTTGTGTCGTCAGCTTAACCTTCTGTAACTGTCTTCTTTCCTTGTTCCATTAGCTTAACTTACTGTGACTCTCTCTTCTTTTCTGTGTCGGCAGCTTAACCTTCTGTAACTCTGTCTTCTTTCCTTGTTCCATTAGCTTAACTTACTGTGACTCTCTCTTCTTTTCTGTGTCGGCAGCTTAACCTTCTGTAATCTGTCTTCTTCCCTTGTGTTGTCAGCTTAACCTTCTGTAACTCTGTCTTCTTCCCTTGTGTTGTCAGCTTAACCTTCTGTAACTCTGTCTTCTTTCCTTGTTCCATTAGCTTAACTTACTGTAATTTTGTCTTCTTTCCTTGTGCCGTCAGCTCGGAGAAATGTTCCCGTCGGTGGAGCCGGAGGTGGTCAAGTCTGTGCTGGAGGCGTCGAGGGGAGACAAGGAGAAGGCGATCAACTCCCTTCTTCAGATGCAGGATTTGTGAGCTGACCCGATGCTTCCTCCTCCTCCTCCACCGCCGCCTCCTCCTCCTCATCCTCCTCCTTCTGGCCACCACCACAACCACCTCCAATATTACCAAAACTACCAACACCACTTATGTCCTTATCACCACCAACATTACCACTTGGATCAGCACCGTTACTACCACCAACACTGCTTACATCACCAACACCACCACCACCACCACCAACACCACCAGTATGCAGATTGCCCCCACCACCAACACCACCAACATCACCACCACCAATACAAATACTAACATCTGTAACACCACTTTGCATCACCACCACAAACACACAGACAGACAGACAGATGGTGTTGACATTGATTTCCACTCTCAAGAATATAACAGACATTGCCACTACTTAGAACCACACACACAAACACACAAACACACAAACATGGTGATGGTAATGATTGTGACTCGTATTCAGAAAGAGAGAGAAAGAGAAAAAAACTTGTATTCTCATGTTATTTCTTTCATTCTTGATATTCAGTTTATTTATCCCTCTGTTTTTTTTTGTTTTGTTTTGTTTTGTTTTCTCATTATTCAGTTATGTTTCCCTGTCCATGTTTTCTTTACTTGTCATTATTCAGTTTTTTATTTTTTCCCTCCATTTTTTCTCCTTTTTCGTTTTTTTCAATATCGTTTCATTATTTACTTTTTCCTCGGTGCTGTCCATTTATTCGTCCCTTCCCGCGTGTTTCAAGGCTAAGGGTGTTTTGCCAGATATGTCCCTATCCCTCTATGCTTGCCTCATCTACAGCTTGAACCCTCATCTCATCACCTACCAGCTTGAAGGGACCATTTCGGCACATATTGTAAAAGGAGAGAAATTATGGTAAAATGAGAAAAGGAAAGTGCAGATAGGGAATGATATAGCTTTTAAAGATGATAAAAGGAGGAGGAGGAGGAGGAGGAGGAAGAGTTCTATGAGAGTTATGTGAAGGTTAAAAGGAGGGAAAGGAGGAAAGGGGAAAATACATAGCCAGTAAAGATGATAAAAGGAGGAGGAGGAAGAATTTTGTGAGAGTTATATGAAAAGCAGGGATGAAGATAAAGAATAGTAAGGAAAGTACCGGGAATAATCAAGGGAGACGGCAAGAGTGATAAAGAGGAGAAATAGTAAAGAATGAAAATGAAGTAAAAATAAATATGAGGGAGGAGGGAAATGAAGAGGAGAACAAGTAGTGAAAGAAAGAGGGAATAATGCAAATAATAAAGAGGAACATAAGAGTACCTAGTAATGATAAAGAGGAGGAGGATGAAGAGTAAAGAGGAGATTAAAGTCTTTTCCGCAAGTTGCCAAAGAAAATTTACGAGACAACGAAAGCATGTTCAAAGAGAGAGAGAGAGAGAGAAACGAGCAGAAAAAGGAAAAAAAGAAGAAAAAAAGAGAAGAGATGAATTTTTATAACCATCTCGGTCCCTCAATTAAGACCATGACACCCTAATAAAGGACTCTAAGGGACACTAACGGATTTGAACTCTCCTCTAATTATGCTCATTATGGGTAGTTTGCGAGTGACTTGATTACTGTGGGGTGCGACTACAGTGCTGGTTCTTTAATTTATTGTCGTTAGTGTTCAGGGTAATATATGTTTAGCTGTGAATTTGTGTCGTGTTATTCTTATTATTAGTGTTATTACTGCATTGCTCTATTGTTCTTATGGTTATTCTTCTGTGTCTTATTCTTCTTCATACTGTTCTGCTTTTGTCATTCTAATTGTTTTTTTTTGTTTGTCTTTGTCATTTTTGTATTTCTTTTTGTGTTTCATTTCTGATAATTTTTCTCTCCTCCTCCTCCTCTTCTTCCTCTTTCTTCTTCTGCTTTTCCTTTTTCCTTTGTTATTTCTGTATTTCTTTTTTGGTTTCTGGTCTTCTAATTCTGTTCTCCTCCTCCTTCTCTTCCTCCTCTTCCTTCCTCTGCATTTCCTTTGTTATTTCTGTATTTCTTTTTTGGTTTCTAGTTTGCTAATTCTGTTCTCCTCCTCCTTCTCTTCCTCCTCTTCCTTCTTCTGCATTTCCTTTGTTATTTCTGTATTTCTTTTTTGGTTTCTAGTTTGCTAATTCTGTTTTCCTCTGCCTCTTCCTCCTGCTTATCCTATTTTATCTTCATTCTTTTTCTTGTCTCCTTTTTTTGACCTCCTTCTGCTTCTTCCTTATCTTTTGTCGTCTCATTCTTGTTCCTCTCATCTTTCTTCTCATTCTTCTTCTTGTTCTGTCATCAACATAATTTTCTTCTTCTTCTTCTTGTTTTTGTCACTGTTGTTGTGGTTTTCTATTCCATAATGGTAATAATTTCAAAGACTAAATTGTGGTCCGATGTGTAGGATTAGTTTGCCAGTTAATCGTGCTATGTGTTATCTTATCATGTTGGCTCTTTGTTATGTTATTATCATTACTATTATTACTGTTATTGTCATTAGTTTTCACTCATAGTTTTCTTTTTTCATTGTATCCTAAAATTATTTGTTACTCTATTTCCAGCGTTTTTCATTGATTTGTTCTCCCGTTTTCTTAGCATTTGAGTTTCCGTTCGTATTTGTTTGGTTTATTTACTGTTATTACAGGTTGAGAATCCCTTATCCGAAATTCCTGGGACCGAACGTGTTGTGGATTTCGGAATTTCAGGCACTTTTTCAACAATATCTTTACAGCACAGAGCACACAACACGTAGTAATCACAATGAGTAGCGAGCGAAGGTGTTACTGTGACGACTGTTGACGACTAACTAACACATCGCAGCACTAGAGTTACCAGGTCATGCAAGCGGTGGTGGCGGGCAGATGTTTTTACGCCCAAGGTGCTGACGCAGCAAACCGCGGACCTGGCAACCCTGAACAGCACACAACTTAAGGATTTTCAACCTGTACCATTATTATTTACTGATTATATTTTCTTTTATATTTTTTTGTAGTTTCTAATTCATTGTTGCTTTGCCTTCTATTGCTTTTCATCAGTTATTTATTCCTGCATTTTCCAAAACCGTTTATTTACCTCATGCATTTGTTTGCTTTATTTAATCCGTCACACTTACGAGAAACATTTATTGTCGTGTTACTCTTTTAGCGTCAGTGTTTTGGTGGTCTATTTATTGAAGCTTATAGAGTGCTGTTTTGATCGCTTGTTTGGTCAGTGTGTGGACGATGAAGAATTGGGATTGCCTATATTGGCCTGAGAGGAGGATCTGGTATTGAATGACATCAAATATTCAATTGATGAGGTACAGGACAGGTGAAAATGGAAAAAGGACTAGTCAAAAGCGCAATAGAAATAATCAGTACCACCAGAAGTAGACAGTGGGATGAGAGATGCAGGTTAGGAGAGAATAGAAAAGACTGATAGATATTGCCGCCAGAAATAGACAGTGGGGTGAGACGCAGGTTAGGAGAGAATAGAAAAGACTGATAGATATTGCCGCCTGAAATAGACAGTGGGGTGAGACGCAGGTTAGGAGAGACTGGAAATGACGCAACAAAAACAGGATTCAGTTTGGTAGTACAGAAAAAGAGACCGTGGGAAAATTGGAAAACAGATAAAATAGACGAGACTGATAGATATCGCCGCCTGAAATAGACAGTGGGGTGAGATGCAGGTTAGGAGAGACTGGAAACGACTCAACAAAAACAGGATTCAGTTTGGTAGTGCACGAAAAAGAGACAGTGGGAAAAATGAAGCACAGAATAGATTAGAAAAGACCAATAATCAGTACCATCGGAAATAGACAGTGGGGTGAGACGCAGGTTAGGAGAGACTGGAAACGACGCAACAAAGACAGGATTCAGATTGGTATTGCACGAAAAAAAGACAGTGGAAAAAATGGAGAACAGAATAGAGCAGAAAAAAAAAAATGATCCCAAAACAATTCATATAGTTAGTACCACCAAAAATAAACAAGGGAATGAGCGAAACAGAAGATAATGAAAAATAAGATGTCCCAACAGTTAGTGCCACCGGGAATAGACAGAGGGTGAGATGCAGGGCAGAAAATAATAGAAAAGACTCGTAGGACCAAATCAAAATAAAGAAGGGCACTGATCAAAGTACCCCTCACTGGCTTAAATTATTTTTCAGAAGTGGAAGAATATTAGTTAGTTAGACAATATTCCTTCTGTTAGTAAGTTGGTTAGACAATATTCTTTTTGGCCACTTAGTTAGTTAGACAATATTCCTTCTGTTTGTTAGTTAGACAGCATTTTTCTGTTAGTTAGTTAGACAATATTCTTTCTGTTAGTATCAAGACACCTCTCCATCCCAAATTGACTCCTCTGGCCAATCTATTTTCTTATATAGGGGTAGTACTTAGTAGGCATTGTTGTTTTTTTGTTTTGTTTTGCCTCTCAGCTATTTCCTTTACCATAAAAATGTATCTTGACAACTCTCCATCCTAAATTGACTCTCCTCTGGCCATTCTATTTTCTTATTTAGTTAGTCGTATTTACTTAGCGGGCATTACAGTTGTCCCTCAAATAGTACGGTTTCCAATAGTTCGGTTTTGGTTTTATGTGGATTTTCTAAGAAGATTTTTTAGGATTTTTAAATTTCCCGACAAGCAAGAAATTTAAAAATCCTAAAAGTTCTTCCATGACAATCCGTATAAAACCAAAACCAAACTATTGGAAACTGTACTATTTGAGGGGCGGCTGTATTGTTTTTTGTTTTGTTTTTGCCTCTGAGCTGTTTCCTTCACCGCAAAAAACAGTATCTTGCAGGGGGCTTCAGAACCGTGTGAAACCATGAAATCTTACGACGATATACAGTTTATTAGAAGACTTAGCAAGCTGACTTTATGTGGGTTACGTTCAGTCTCGTCCTGTGATATTTTGTGATTATTTTGCTCACGCCGAGGGAACAGGGTACGTAGGTAGTTGCAAAGCTCTCAGGCACCCAGGAAAGTAAGGTAGAAAAAATAGTTGACCAGATAACCAGCCTCATAACCTCTCAAGTCAGGTGTATTGGCTGGTAACATTAGGGCAGTGTGTAGGGTCATATTAAACATTTCAATGCCCAAGCTCACATATTTAAGGCTTTCATAGGAGTTTTTAGCATTTGTAGGGGTATTCTTATGACCCTGGTGGTAGTTTGACCCTTCCTCTGTACCATAAACCTTAAAAACACACTCATTAGAACCCGACAGATCTCCTTAATGGCCTTTGGAAATGGTTGGTGTGAGGGGCGGAAGCGTCTGTGAATACTGACATTAGTGGCTTTGTGAGGGTGTGTGTCGCAAGATTTTTCCCATCTGATGTAACTCACTCTCCTGTTGTAGTGATTTTTCTTGATATACATTTTGCAGAATCTTTTATGTAGGCTGAAGCGGTATGTATGTGTGTGTGACGGGCACTATTTATGTATGTGTATAGCTTGTTTTTTTTGGTATTTGTAATTGATTTTTATGTGTGTGTGCATGTGTGAGGGGTTGGGCTTGTGTGTGTGTGTGTGTGTGTGTGTTTTTATCGTAAGACTAAATTCGACAGTGTTATAATTGCAAGGGTTGAAACTAGAGACTTAACACTTCAATATTGTAAATGCAGCAAAAGTTAACCTGCAACAATTATTAAAGAAAAAGGTATACTAAAATGTTTTCTTAGTATTTGAAATGTGGTGTGTGTCAGCTAGGAGTAAGAAAAAGAAAACTGGAGTTGGATATCATAGCAAAGGTAAACTATAATAATGTAAAGAGAGAGAGAGAGAGAGAGAGAGAGAGAGAGAGAGAGAGAGAGTTTGATATTATTGCAAAGTTAATCTAAAAATAACTTGAGTGTCAGGTATGAAGGGCTTATATGTGTGTGTGTGTGTGTGTATGTATGTGTGTGTGTGTGTGTGTGTGTGTGTGGGGAGGGGTAGTGTTATAATGTTAAGAGAGTGGAACCGAGAAACTGGCTGTGCTATTGCTTCTCTTGCATCATTTTGTGTATTGAATCCTTCCCTTTCAATGTCATATATGAAGGCTGAGGTGAACATTGCTGGTGGTGAAGCTGGTGACGCTACTCTTGTGCCACTTCGGTTCTAATGCCCCATACGACCATGTGTAAAAGCTATCCAGAGAAAACCATGCATGGGACACTAACATAAGAGTAAGGTGGGAGGGACATGCAACTTTGTGATATATTAAAACAACCAGAATGATTTATATTAACCTATTCAACTCAGTCTTATATAGTAGAAATTGTCGAGGAAAGCATACATAGAAGATACAGATTAACGTAAGTGGAGGATGGTAGTGACTTGTAACTTTGTGATATATGAAGGTAATGCAATGTCGAGCAAGATTTATATTAACCCATTCAACTCAGTCTTATATAACATGGGTAATATCTGTCGAGGAAAGCATACATAGAGGATACAGATTGACATTAAGGATTGTGGTAGAGACTGTGATATATGAAGATAACCAGAAAGATTTATATTAACCCATTCAACTCATTCTTATATAGCATGGGTAAAATTTGTCAAGAGGAAAGCATGCATAGAAGATACAGATTAACATAGAGGTATGGACTTCTAACTTTGTGATATATAAAGGTAACCTATTGTCGAGTGATTCGTTTTAACATGTAATTCATTCTTGTAGCTTATCCACATCCTTCTGCATTTAAGTTGTGAAAATTAAGTAATGTAGGATTGAATATAGAGATTTTTTATACATTTAATGCTTAAAGTTTTAATGATATGGTAATGTGACTTTTAATAGAGCTGTATCCAGACTCATATGATATCAAGACTACACAGGTTTAAGTATTGAAGGTAATGTGATGTGCCCAGTTAAAGAAAGAAAAGTTTGTTAATATAAATGTTAAGTTTGGATTGAAGTTAATATGATTTCACATGTTAAAAAAAACACAACCTCATAAGAGAAAGTAAGGACATGAAAAATACACACACACACACACACACACACACACACACACACACACACACACACACATCCATTCAGAATCACAAACACACACAAACACATCAAATGAAAAGAAGAACAAGAACAAGAAGAATGTTAGAGGAAAAAAGGAGTTTGTTAATTTGAAGGCTCATTTAAAATCAACATAGGTGCACAGGTTAAATAAATAAGGTGCAGATTTGTAATGGTTAATGTTATGCTTGTCCTGTTACGATTGTCGCCGGGATTTTTAAACATTGTACAAGTGTTTTTAAGAATTATGTGGCTAGTTTGGGCCAATCAACTCCATTTTTGGGATGAGTTATTCAGAAGCATGAAGGTAGAATTGGTGGAGTCGACATCAGCCCAATTAAGTGAATCTGCCGGAGCTGTCATTTTTACGGCCAGGTGTCAGGTGTTGTCAGGTCAGGCTCCCTCTTAATGGGCTCGGCCGGGCTCGCCCACCCCCATCTTTTGGCCGTAAATTTGATAGTTCGTCAGATTCACCTCAATGAATGGGATTAATGGGCCGTGTTGACTCCACCAATTCTACCTCCATGGTGTGTCTAGTTAGCCTGAACAGAGTATTACACCACCACTTAACACCACCACCAACAACAACACCTCCACCACTACATATTGACTCCCTCCACCATGACTAACACCACTTCCACCTCCAACACTTTTCCCTTCACCACTAACACCACCACCACCACACCTAACACTACAACTCTACCCTCTTGACCACCATGACATGTTCAGGAGTGTTGGATTTTTACAGAATTGTCTTTGTTTTTTTAATATGGAAGTTAAAAAGAGTCAAACAGGCCACAATACTTGATAAATACCAATATGATGTTTGAAGAATCTTGCATATTAAGCTTCTGACCCAATTCCTGTTTATTCCGTACTATGGCAAGGTTACCACATCATTATATATATATATGCAGCCCTTGGTACTTCAGACTCGTGTTGCTTTGTACTGATTCTGCTCCACTGCGAGAGTTAATACCGTGTTCATTGTTGTATATTACTGTCCCATGAAAGCCAAATACATTATATATATGTAAGAAGTTTGTTAATATCATGCTTGAGGAGAGAGAGAGAGAGAGAGAGAGAGAGAGAGAGAGAGATTTTGGGTCTTTTCAGAGCAACCAAATAAAAAAAAACTCAAATAGGTCTCAAATAAGAAGTCTGTGTCATTTATTATAGGAATAAGCAACATACACTAAATATACAAAATTAATTAAATAAACACCAGGCGCGAGATTCTCGAAGGTTACGTTGACGTAAGCCTACGTTGTAGCTTGCGTGGCCCTTACGATGACGTAGCTTTGGTTATTCACAAAGGACATCGCAGCCCTGCAGGCCGCATCTGATTGGCGGAAGACTCGGGGAGTGACACACGGCCAACTCCCCTGTAATACTCTGAGTTTTATGCTTCACACATCACTGAATGACTAATCTAACATTTTTCATCTGTCACCGTTGTCTCACTTTGTCTAGGCTTCTCGGAGCACAATCATTTCTCCACGGGAAACAGTGGCAGTACCGTAAAATTTACCATTTAAACGATAACTATATATGAAGGAAGTTATTTGGGTGATGAAAGCAGTTTTGGGGTCGGAAATCGGCAAACATGAGAGGCAGAGTACAACAATCTGGCAACGTTGAGTGGCAGCTGTCTGGCGATGTTAACCCGTACCGTACTAGCGACGCGTATACGCGTCAGCAACTTTGCTTGCAGGAAATACTAGCGACGCGTATACGCGTCAGCAACTTTGCTTGCAGGAAATACTAGCGACGCGTATACGCGTCAGCAACTTTGCTTGCAGGAAATACTAGCGACGCGTATACGCGTCGGGCTTGCTAAACACTGTTGCAGTCGATGTAGCGGGTTTATTTTTGCTACAGAGACTGCTGCAGACAATGGCAACACTGCGCTAGTGCGTTTGTAGCATTGGCAACATTATTCAAACTGAGGAGGAATCACAAGCGACCTGTGACATCAAGATCAAGATCAAGATCCTTTTGTGATATGGCGATAGACAGATAGCGTTTACATCAAGCGAGTCGCGTCGAGTCGAGTCACGTCAAATCATTTTAGGCGATTCATATTGACGCAACTCCGTTTACACCGACTGCGTCAACCTGAGTCAAGTCAGCACTCAATGACCCATTTGATTTCATGGAGAATGGATGCATGTTTTCGTTTTTTTTTCCTTAATTTATCTTATTTATTTTGTTTTCCATTGGTCTTTTACTCTCTTTTTCTATTATTTTCTATTGGCGTTTTTTAAATCCTTTTCGTTTTCCTTTCTTTTTAGTTCTTTTCTTGCTGTTGTTTTTCTTCTTTTTTGTTTTCTTTTTTGGTGTTTTTTTTCTATCATACTTAAGTTGATGTTCGTGTGTCTGGGTGAGCCGCTTTCCTCCCAGAAGGGATCCGCGAGTTATATGATTTACTTTATGTTTTTGGTGACGGGTATAATTTCTTGGCGTATGCTTGAGTATGATTGAACGTAACGGATGCTATATGAATGGTGTACATTGTTATTTACAAATATTGAAAATATACATATTAAGTATATGAATATATCCACTCCCCCTTGTCCCTTGTCCTACTAACATAGCTTTGTGATAGGCCCCAATCTTAACAGTGTGTGCATTGTATGTACATATGTATGCATGAATGGTTGAGTGAATGGTGTGCATGCTTCAGGAGGATACGTAAAACTGAAAGACATCACGATCCCGGTGGTTAGGGTCACTGGAATCATATATAGCAGGGGGCTCTTGAACTAAGTTGATTAGGAGTTCCACCAGCATGCTTGAACACACCACGGCAGACTCGCTGTGAGTGACGTCAAAAATAGGTCCAGCCCTATATGTGACTCGACGCGACGCGACGTGACGTGACTCGACGCATCCGGTGTAAACGGTTTCTTTCAAAAACCCATATAAATCAGTGTTATAACTGGGGTGGCGATTCATGATACGTCATGAATCGTCATGACGCGACGCGACGCGACTCGACGCGACTCGCTTGGTGTAAACGCAGCCTTAGTTTTAGGTTTCCTCATCTGAGGAAGACGTGGGAGCACTCTCAGACTTTGGTTCAGACAAGGATTATGTGCCAGATGAAGTTACAGGCTATATTGCGCCGCCTTTGTAACGCGAGATTCTACTGCCCTGAAAATTCTGAAAGTCCCACACTTATACCCCATGAAATGGATCTCTCTGGAGTATTCTACACATGTGTGCAACAAAAATGGGCTACCTGGCCTCAATCACTTGTCAAATCCTCCATAAACCATCAATCACGTAATGAGGCCGTTTCCAGCCACACCGTACTGGTAACACTTCATGGAGTTCTCCTGCGAAAAGTAGGTCTATGACATGTTTTTTCTTATTTTTTCCACTTTTCCCATCACATGGAATATTTTTAAGCCCCCCAAAAAAATTCAAAAACTGGCCAGTACTGGGCAAGCCAAAAATATTTAAATCGGCCGGTACTGTACGGGTTAAACAAATACCTCTGCTGTTGATTGCTCACTTTAATAGATATAATTAATTTCTTAACACATGTTCTTGCTATTTTCACGTTAGAAAACAGTTCCATTACCAACCCTTCCCCTCTCCACCAGTCCCATTACCAATAGTGTTTAGTCATCCCGTACAACAAGAGCCAAACAATAAACACCCACATTTGGCGCCATTTCTTGACAAGTGTACACAGCAGCCAGCACCATGCCCAGGAGCCCGTCCAAGAGGGGTCAGCAGGCCAAGGACTGTGCCACGCTCGATAATTCCACCAAGAGTCAACACAAAATCACCTTCCTGCCAAGTAAGTCCCCGGGCAGTGCTTATGTGGTGAGCTGAGGTGTTATCTGCTAATATGGCGTCCTCTCCTCGGCAAAGTATCAGAGGGGAAGGTCCATAACGTTTACCGTTGATGAGGTTTCAGGCCCCGGTCCGCCGCCGTAGCAGCGCTCCACAGGTTATCATATGTTATTCAGAATGATGCCTTGGGGGTATTATGGGGTGTGGGAGGGCCATTAAGAGGGTATCGCAGGGGAGGGTGTCAGGGGTTGTTGGAATATAAATAACAGTAATGACAATGAGAAGAAAAATAAGGGGTATTGGAATAAAATAAAAGTAATGATAACAAGAATTCCAGGTAAGGGGTAATATTCACGAAAGCGTAGCCTCCTCTGGCGGCGGTCCAGCCGCTGTTGCGAGAAATGCCTCCTCGCAGAAATAAGTCTCATATACATGGGGGGTTCCAGGGGGTGAAGTAAAGTTCAGTTGGAGTAGTTTAAATACGCTCCCCCACCCAGAACCCTTGATTTTCCACGGGTGTCCAAGTTGAACCTCTCTGCGAGCTATTTTGCGGCTGTGGTGGCGGGTCCACAAAAGGCATTGAAAAGTCGATCATTTAGCGATTTCTGGAGAAAAATAATACCTCCATGATAAACAGTATCATATTTTGTCCAGAAATAAGCAGTCAGCATCTCAAAATTAGTAGGCTACACTTTCATGAATATACCCCCTGGTAAGAAATGATAATGAGAAGGAGGAAGAAGAAGAAATAGAAGGGGTAGAAGAAGAAGAAGAAAAATAATAGTAAGAAATCCAGGTAAGAAATGGTGATGAGAAGAAGAAAAAGAAAAAGAAGGAGAAGAAAAAGAAGCTGCCTCCTGTCCCGTTAAAAAAAAAAAAAAAAAAATAGCATACCTGTGGCTTTTGTCAAACTTCACAGTACCATACCCCACCTTAAATAACAGGCCCAAAAAGACAAATCATCCACAGTATCATTAATAAAGACTAATAAGCCACTTGAATAATCAGGCACTCCATTAGTTGAATGTTCTTTGTGTTTCCAGATGAGCTCCTCTCCTCGGGCAGCGCGGAGGTGTTGCGGCTGTGTGACCCTCGCACTGACGCCGGGGCCATGTATGTGTTGGACAAGGACAAGAAGACACTGCATGAGATTAAGGAGTTTGACGAGGGCCACAGGTATACTTCTATTTTTTTATTTATTTATTTATTTATTATTGTAAATAGGAAAGGAGGGAGCTTCTTTTTCATTTTCTTCTCTTCTTTTTTCTTCCTCATTTTTTTCTTCTTCCTTCTGTTTCTTCTCTTTTCTTCTTTTTCTTCTCTTTTTTCTTCTTCCTTCTTTTTTTCTTTTAATTTTTCTTCTTCCTTCTTTTTCTTCTTCCTTTTTTTCTTCTTCCTTCTTTATCTTCTCCTTTTCTTTTTCCTCCTCCTCCTTCTGTTTTTCTTCTTCCTCCTACTTCTTAAAATTACCATCACTATCATTTTTATTCCTACAATTTTCAGGTCTTGGTTCCTGGGCCAAGCAGTTGAGTCTAACGGGAAGCTGTACATCATCTCTCCCATGGATGTCACCTTCCTCATCCTCCCCTACCTCATGAAGGCGAGTGTGGACTTTTCTGATGGGTGGAATAGCAAGGGATTATCATTCAAAACTAACCCTAGAAAGTATATATAAAGTTTTACATGGATGTATATTTTAATTCAGTAAAAGTCAAATGAATGAGAGTAAATAATGAAATAGGAAAAATGCTATGAAGTAAAATATAATGACTCAAAATATGTAAAATTGAAAACAGTTTAACCCGGTAGCAGCAACGGGCCAAATTTGTGGCTTTATCGTGTAGCATCGACAGGGCAAATTTGCGCCATGATATAAACCCCCCAAAATAGATGATACATAAACTGATCACAAATGCGTTGATATATATTATGAAATGGTTTGTGTGAGTGATGATTTTTTCTCATTTTTCTCGCTTGGAGGGACCATTTAGAAACATGATCCCCGCTGCTACCAGGTTAAAGATAGAGTGAAAAATGAATATAAATTTGAGTCTTGTAAAAACAGATATGAAAAATAAAGAAAAATTAAATTACTAACTCTTTGTATCTGATATATGGGGTCAATTTAAGTTGTATTTGTTCTTTTCCTTCGTTATAATCACCTCAATGTTAAATACCAGGCTAATGATAGAATACTCTGCTGAAAATAAATAGTCGACACCTCTTGCAGACTCCTTACGTTCTTCTGTTCTTATGTTCATCTAACCTGTCACCCTTCACACCCTCCAGTCCACCAGAGTCGTACCTCTCGACCACCTGTTGGAGGACGAACAGTTCCCGGATGTGTCAAGCCTCGAGGCCGTGGTGGAGGGCAAGGACTTATCACACGTCGCTGAGAGTAAAGGTTAGTTAGGGGTCGTAGTTTTTGTTTATGTATGTATGTGTGGGTGTGTTTGTGTGTGTGTGTGTTTGTATTTATTTTTTACACAGGGGAAAGGAGTTTAAGATTTGTTTTCACTCTTATTTCTGGCTCTTAATTCTTTTTTTATTACCCCTGTTTCTCTTTTTTACTCTTATTTTTCTCTCTTCTGTTACTTTTCTTCATTTTTGTTTTTCTTCCTTACTCCTGTTACTTCTCATTTTTCTTGCTTTTCTTATTATCTCCTACTTCTTTTCCTTTCTCCTGTTTCTTTTCTTTACTCCTTTTACTTCACTTTATTTATGCTTTCCTTCCTTACTCCTCTTTATTCTTGTTTCTCTTCCTTATTCCCATTTCTCTTGCTTACCCCTTACCCTTTCCTTCTCCTGTTTGTGTTCCCCTTACTCCTCACCTTTTCTCTCTTCTCTCCCCCCCTAGGAAGCCGCGATCTATGTGCGTGGAAGTACAGCGAGGAGAACACACTTGCCTGGCTGTCCGGTCGTGTGGCTAAGCTGGCGACACTGCTGGAGGAGAAGAAGGTGCCCACGTCCACCGCCCAGGCCCTTACCTTTGTCAAGCCCATGGACCCACGGCAGGCCAAGGGTGAGGGGAGGAGATTGTTTTTTAATTGGGAATACGGAACACACACTTACATAAACACTAAAAGGAAGGAATGTAAGAAGATAAGTTAGGATTAGGATAAGGCAGCTCTTGTAAACCTAATACCACCCAACCTCCCTATCCTTTATCAATCCCCTGGACCCACAGCAGGTTAAGGGTGAGGGGAGGGGATTGTTTTATAACCCATCAGCTGCGATTGGCACAGATTTGGCCTTCACTGGTAACCTGGTAACATATACTCCCAGGTCTTTCTCTGCCTCTGTGGTGGATAGTGGAGTGTTTCCCATGTGGTATTGGTATGCTGGATATCTCCTCCCAACATGCATGACTTTACATTTTTCTTCATTGAATTGTCACAGCCACTTTTTGTTCCACTCCTGTAGCTTGGTGATGTCTTCTTGTAGGAAATCCACAGCCAAGGGGTTAACTCTCTCCTTTTCTACATACTGTATATAAAAAAAAGTCTGCTAGAATGGTAGATACAAATTAGCAAGCACTCTATCACTCCCCTCAACCTCCCTTCCCCCCACAGAAGCCTACACGGTCCTGGCACACGGCATCATCTCAGAGTACCTCTCGGAAGGCCTCGCCAAGACACTACACATGCACCTCAAGCTCCCTGACAGGCAGATCAAGCCCAAGGCCAAGCCGGGTGAGGAGAACGTACCGCCGAAGAAGATGAAGATGTCGGGCCCCACAGAGGACTACAGCAAGGATGGTGTTGGCGCGGCGAAGGTGAGACTATTAAATAAGGGAACATTTTTATTTGTGTTGAATGATAGAAAATGGTAAATGGTAATGATAAGAAGAAGACATAGAAATGAATAAAGAGAAATAGAAATAAAGAACAGAAAATTGGATAAAGTAGAAGATAAAGATAGAAAATTGAATAAAGTAAATATAAAGTTGAATCAGACAATAAAAATAGGAAATAGAAATATAAAATAGGGAATAGAAATAGAAAATAGGAAATAGAAATAGGAAATAGAAATGAAAAATAGGAGATAAATACAGAATAGAAAATAAAACAGGAAACAGGTAAAGAAAAGTAAGTAAAGAAAAAGTTAAAGAAAATAGAACAACGAGCCAAACAGGAAATATAATATAGAATTGAAAACCAAAAAATAAATACAAAACTAATCTTCTTTTCCTCTTCCTTCCAGGCCCCGTCGCCCATGACAGCCAAGGAGAAAGCTTTGGCCAAGTCAGCCGCAGGGTCAAAAAGTATTATGTCATTTTTTGCCAAGAAGTGAATATTGAGAAAACGGAAAAATGGAAAAAAAGTGAAGGGAGGAATCGTGAAGGAACGGAAAAGAATTGATTTGTTTGGTTGACTCGTGCATGGCGGAAAGGGAAAACAAGGAGCGGTACGGGAAATATGTGTAAAAAATGAGGAAGGAAGTGATGGTGGTGGTTGTCATCATCTCAAGAAAAGCTGGAAAACAGGAAGAATCATGAAGGAACGGAAGAGAATTGATTTGGTTGACTCGTGCATGGCGGAAAGGGAAAAAAAGGAACGGTACGGGATATATGTGTAAAAAAGGGGGAGGGAAGTGCTGGTGGTGGCGGTGCAGGTTGTCATCATCTCAAGAAAAGCTGGAAAACGGGAAGAATCATGAAGGAACGGAAGAGAATTGATTTGGTTGACTCGTGCATGGCGGAAAGGGAAAAAAAGGAACGGTACGGGAAATATGTGTAAAAAAGGGGGAGGGAAGTGGTGGTGGTGGCAGTGCAGGTTGTCATCATCTCAAGAAAAGCCGAGTTACCTATTTAAATGAGTGTTATGCCTGACTTTCCTTTACCCAATTTGTCGAATTTTTAAATTTTTTTTTATAGCACAGGGAGTAACTCAAAGGCAATGAAAAGAAAGTGTAGAAAAAAAAGCCCGCTAATTGTTGCTCCTTACACTATTATTATTATTTGTTCTTACGCACTCTTGTTTGGATATGTAAAGGTTTGAGTATGTTTATCAATTCCCACACAGTTCATCTTAACCAAATTTTTGCCATGATATAAACCCCCCAAAATAGATGATGCATAAACTGATCACAAATGCTTTGATATATATTATGAAATGGTTTGTGTAAGTGATGATTTTTTCTCATTTTTCTCGCTTAGAGGGACCATTAAGAAATGCCATCCCCGCTGCTACCAGGTTAATACTCATGTCTTGGCAATTGAGCTGAGTTTTATAAATTAACTAGGAATGTATCAGTTTTTGTTTTTGTGTTCGTCAATTCCCACACACTTCAATTTGATGCTCATGTCTCGGCATTTGAGGTGAGTTTTATAAATTAACTAAGAAATGTTGTTCCCTGGCTCGGTTTTCTGGTTCATAATTTTTCTTGAGTAGCAGTTGGAGAGCTAAGTATGGATTGGCATGCATATTCCCTGTCACTCAAGTTGTTTGGTAATGCATCAGAGCAGTGTAATGAAATATCTCACACGATTTTATTCTTTGACTCTCCATCCCTTTCGGCAGCAACAGAGATCCTGAAACTTGGTGATACTGAGAAGTCAAGGCGTTAAAATGTGATCTTTATTTACAGTCATACATACCAAATAATACAAAACTAATAATGATAAATAAAAATAAAAATAAGGAAATGAAAAAAAATAGTTAACTTTTTTTTGGTTCTCTAAATTCAATGCATTACAGTACACCACTTTTGTTTTTATTTTTTACAGGTTGTGCCAATATGAAGGCCTGACTCTCCAACGGGTCACCTGTACAGCAAGAGCATTAACTTACACACTCATACACACACAAAAATAATAACGAAAAAAAAGTAAAAAATTCTATAAGTAACTCAACTGATTCTTTTCCTACAAGATGCCTTCATAGAGGTCAGGGTTGGCAGGTTTCCCGAGGCCGATGCTGAAGGTCTCAGTGGGCGTCTCCCCTTCCTTGGCCAGGCGACAGTTCTTGGCCGTCCTGCACAGCCTCACCTTCAGCTCCTTTGCCGCGTGTCCGTCCCTCTCAGCCACCAGCTGGGGGTTCAAGGGGAGGGGGGAATACATAGGAAGAACAGACACCAGAAGACCTGTCGGTCTATAGCGAGGGTGTTTGTGGGTTAGGTTGAGGCAAAGTTGGTGGGCATACTTTTAATATTACTACTATTATTATTATTGAGATTCATGAAAGAGCATCAAGGGAAAAAAAAATTGATATAAACCCAGAGTCCCCTCGATGAGCAGACGTGTATATAAGGACAGTGACAGTAAAGTAAGGAGAAGAATAAAAAGGGGGAACAAATATAATACCTGATGAGTCAAGAGATGGGTGTTGCCTTTTTTTTTTTTTTTACAGTGAGGGAGGCAGCTCAAGGTAAAAAAAAAAAAGAAAGAAAAAAAAAGAGCCTGCCAGACGCTACTGCGACTAAAGAAGAGAGAGATGCTGCCTCCCTGAATGTAAAAAAATAATAAAAATTAATAAGTAAATAAAAACAAGAAAAAAAATAAAATGCTGCTTCCCTTGCTGCAAAAAATAATAAAAACAAATAATGAGTATATAAAAAACAAGAATAAAAATGTCTCCTTGAAGGAGAAAAAAGAAATGCTACTTCTAATGTAAAAAAAAAAAAGCTAAATAAAAGAAGCAAATAACAATGTCCACTTGAAAAACTAAAAAAAAAAAAAGCACCCATTCTTTCTAACCTTCAGCAGCGGTGGCATTTCCAGCACAGGGTTGATGAGTCGCACCTCCTCCGGCTTGTAGTTCTTGTAGGCCTCAATGTAACGTGCCTCCTCGTGCCGGTGGACCAGGCGGAAGTCCGGCTTGTATGCCACCTTGGATATGTCCACCACCCCGTCGTGCCGCCCCCGGAATATCCGCTCCACCAGCACACTGCCTTTCAGGTTGTCCTGGGGAGGGGGAAGAAAAGTTAAGCAGGGTATGTGGTATAGAAAAAAAGATTAAGAAATAATAGAGGATAAAATATAGATAAATATAAAAGTAAAATAGACAACAGACCAGACCAGAATAAGGAAAAGTTGGGGGTATGTTCTATTAAAAAATGTAAAAATAAAATAAAATAAAAATAACTGAAAATATAGAAACAGACATCTGACCACCAGGCTAGCTCCACTTTCTTTATGAGTGATGTAACAAAATAAATATAAATGAAATAAAACAAATAAAAATAAAATACCAGAAGCAATATCACCAACTTAGCTTTACTTCATCCTTGTGTAAGCTTAAACAAAACAACCACAGTAAAATAAAACAAACTAAAAATAGGCAATACAACCCCAGACCCCAGACCACCTGCTCAGCTCACCTCATCCATGTGTGGCCGGCCGGTGTCCATCTCGGGCTTGGCCATTACTATACGGTAGAAGCAGGGCTCAGGATAATGGTCATGGGCACTCCTCACCACCAAGCGACCCACGCCAAAGTTCTTCAATCGACCCACGAGCTCCCACAACCTACCGAGAAAAAGTGTGTTAAAGTGCAGTACAATGACATGATGCAGATGTTGACCACTTGTTTGTTTATCTCCCAGGAAAGGCAAATCTTATAAAAAGCCATTTGGTACACAGGCAATCATCAGTCATCTAATCCGTTTATCGTTACCTTTTGTCGTTAATGAGGTTTCAGGCCCCGCTTCAATGCCAGGACAGTGCTCCACAGGGCCATCAACAATATAATGATGTTAGCCTAAAAAAAATAATCCTCGATGCACTTATTCGTAGTGTTGTAGGGAAAGAGTGAGGCTTGATTGCTTTCATGAATACTGGTGTCATTTCAATAAACTTGGCATCATCCATCCCCTGACTGGCTGCCTATCTTCGGCGGGAGGACCGTCCAGGTTTGAGGGTGCACCAGTTAGGATATTCAGGCCTTAAGAAATATTGGATAGTCCATTTACCGAAGCTTAAAACAGAACAGAGCTATCATGTGCCCTTACCTCCTCCCCTTCTGGAGAGTTGTCCTGCCCACCAACTTGTAAGGCATTGTGGAAAGTTTCCCTTGTCCTTCTTCCTCAGGGGCTGGCCGTTTCTTATTCCTCAGTGTTACAGGGGCTGGCTGCTTCTCTTTTGTCCCCTTCCTCAGTGTTACAGGGGCTGGGTGCTTCTTCCTCTTCTCAAGGGTGGTTGCTTCTTTTCTTCCTCCTCCTCAGTGTTTCAGGGGCAGGTTGTTTCTTCTTTCTTCAGTGTTTCAAGGCTTAATGTTTCTTTATCTTCCTCTTCCTCAGTGTTTCAGTGGCTTGCTGTTTCTTCTTTCTTCAGTGTTTCAAGGCTTTGTTTCTTTTTCTTCCTCTTCCTCAGTGTTTCAAGGTTGTCTGTTTCTTCTTTCTTCAGTGTTTCAAGGCTGGCTTCTTATCTTTCTTCCTCTCAGTGTTGCAGGGGCTGGCTGGGCAGGTCACCGGGGAGCGTGGGACAGCAGCCGTGTGTTGTGGACCGCGCCGAGTACCGCTGTCACCCGCGCCGAGTACCGCTCACCCGCGCCGATTCAAATGTGATGTTTACTTTTTAATGATTTTAGTTCTTATATTTGCTTCAGTTTATCACCGCTCGTACTTTATTAAGACCATAATAATTAGTTTTCTATACCATTAGTTAAGTGCAGGTTACCTTATCACCTGTCATATCTATTTGGTGAGGAAAAGGAGGGAAGAAGATGGAATGGAAATGAATGAATGAAGCAAGGAAGGAAGGAAGGAAGAATTAAAGGAGGAAGAAATGGAGGAAAGAAGAAAGGAATGAAATAATGAAGAAAGGAGAGGGAGGAGAGAAGGGGAGTTAAAATGAAGGAAATTAAGGAAGTAAGGCGTCAAAATGAATGATAAATGAACAAAAAATACCACATACCTCAAAGGACAGCAAGAAATAACCTTAAACAGTACAAAAGCTGTGATAAACCAAGATGGAATATTAGGCTACCGTGGACAATACACAAGAAAACCCTAGAGAAGGTCAATCATTATATAAAAAGCTACAAAATACAAGAAAACACTATAACAAATAACTCAATGACCCTAAAATACCATAACACGAATAAACTAACGTAATTTATTTAAGAGGTCAACAATTATCCTATATGAAAAGCTATACAAAATACAACAGGAAAACACTACAGCAAATAATAAAGCTATACAAAATACAAAAGAAAAACGCTGCAACAAATAACTCAATGACCCTAAAATACCCAAACATGAATAAACCAACGTAATTTATATAGAAAGATTGTTTGAAAAGAGACCCCGTTAGAATATAATAAACAAAACAATCTCAAGACAGGCCAGTAATCACTCAAACGTCAATGGGGATGTATACGCGTTGATGTCCCTCTCTGGCTTCAATTAAATCCTCAAGACCAGTATTTTAAGCCCTCGACAGGTGAGTTTAAGCTATCTTTCACCTTTAATAAGTTGACTATGCTCTTGTTGATATAATATTCACGCTGTAATGTTATTTAAAAGGGCTATATTGTTATTTATGGGGGAAAGGGTCAGTTGGTATATGATTTTCTTGATTAATTTTGTTCCTATTGTTTTTAAGTTCTTTTTCTCTGTTGTTTATGAGAGTGGATAGAAGAGTATGGAGGAGGAAAATATTGTCATGTTAGCGGTTAGTGGTTGCTTCCTCTCTCATTGTTTCTTAGTTTTCTTATTTTTGTTGTTCTTTGCTCTCTTTCTGCTTTTCCTTCTTTTTTTTTATTATTTTATCACCCCTTTCTTTCCTTCCTTGCTTACATACTTCTTACTTTCTTACATATCTTTCCTTCCTTCCTTCCTTCCTTCCTTCTCTCCTTCCTTCCTTGTATGGTGAAAATGGTAAACTTTTGTGATAATTAAACTGTTATTCTGAGTACAATTCCTGCTCTATTTTTCTTCCCATTTACTTTTTTAATTTGCCCCACTTAATTTACACTGTTTTAATACATCAACAACCCTATTCAAGGCTATACGTCCTCATTTTGTCTCCCACCTTCTCCGTAGTTTCTTACATATCTTTCCCTTCTTCCTTCCTTCCTTCCTTTTTATCAACCTACTTTTTCCTTCCTTCATTTTTATCTATGCTTCTTTTCTTCCTTCCTATCTACCTTCCTTCCATCCTCTCCTTCCCATCCCTTCTTTCCTTTCATGATTTACCACACTATGTAAGCCATGGTGGAGGTATTCAGGGAAAATTGTATATATATGTTTACGAAAAAAGGGTTCCTGGGTCTCTGCCATTTTCCTTCTGTTACGTCAGGTGGTGCAAGTTATAACAGGCGTGCCAATATATTTTTTTTTAGAGTGAAAGCAGCTTAAGGGGAAAAATAAGTGAGAAAAAAAGCT